>NW_026138361.1:0-64355 GCF_025592945.1 Manacus candei
GAGCTTCTCCACCCTCCCCACCCCGGCCCTCGCGGGGATGAGGGGTGGTGGGGGTCCCTCTGACCCCCGGGAGCGGGGAGTCCTGAATGTCACCGCCGCCGGCACCCAGAAATTTCTGCGTGACAAGGAGTCTTTACCCCCCCCCGGCCTTATCTCGGCTCCCCCGCCCGGTCCGGGTTCAGAGTCCAGCCCCGACGCCCCATGGACCGGGTACCACGGGGCAACCCCACGGCGGGGGCACAGCCAGGGGGGTGACACCGGTACGAAGACCGGGATCAACCCCGGCCCGTCCTGGCACCCCCGAGCCAGGACATGACCCCTCCAAACCCCGGCGGAGCGTTCCCTTTGCCCTTGCCGGTTCCTGAGCCACAGGGAAGTCTCCCCCCCAGCCCTGCCACCCCCTCCCGGCGCTGTCCCTGGCAGGGGATCCCGGTGTCCCGGCTGATGCTGATCCTGGGATAACCCTGGGAGGGCGGCCAAGCCCCGGTGCTGGCGACCACCGCGGCACCGGTACCCGCTGCACCGGTAACTGCGGCACCGAGAGACAACCACGGCACCGAGAGACAACCACGGCACCGAGAGACAACCACGGCACCGAGAGGCGACCGCGGCTCCGCGCCCCCCGGCCCGCAGGGGAGGACACCGGGGGTCTCCCCCGCAGCTCCATCCCCTCCCCTGCCCAGCCCCGCAGGTGCTGCGGGAGCTCAGCACCGACCCCTCGCACCGCACCGGGGCTGTGCCGGTGCCCCCGGGGGTCTCCATCCCCGGTGCCGCCCCCCCGGGGGCGGCGGGGGCCGGGGGTGGCGGGTCGCCGGTCCCCGGTGCTCACCTGGGCGGGCGGCGGGCGGGCGGCGGGGGACGGTCGCATCCTGCCGGTGGCAGCAGGAAGCGGAACACGGAGGGCGGTGCGGAGCCGCTCGGCTCTGCCCCCTGCTCCGTGGAGGACCGGAGCCGCCGGGATCGCCGGGAGGAGCCGGGATCGCCGGGAGCCGCCGGGAGCCGCCGGGATCGCCGGGACACCGAGCGCGGGCGGAGCCGCGGTCCCCGCACGGCACCGGGGCGGTTCCGCTCGCGGACCCCCGGAGTCCCCACCCGGGACCAGCCCGCGGGAAAAGGGACGGCCCAGGAGGGGTGGGGGGATTCCCGCGAGAGGCAGCACCTCGGGGGTCTCAGGGGGTCACCACCCCACGGGGGTCCCGGGGCTGAGCATCCCTCGGGGGTCTCAGGGGGTCACCACCCCACGGGGGTCTCCGGGCTGAGCATCCCTCGGGGGTCTCAGGGGGTCACCACCCCACGGGGGTCTTGGGGCTGATCATTCCACGGGAATCTCATTCCAGCCCATGGAGGTCTCGGGACTGACCACCAATCCAAGGGGGTCCCAGGGCATTCCCACCCCAGGATTTCCCTCACCCACCCCCCAGCTCTGTTTCCCTCTGCTCCATCAGACCCCCCCAAGCAGCCCCGGCCTCCCCCCCACGCTCTCGAGGAGCAGGACCCCCCTCCACACCCCCCAAAATCCCAGAGAGGCTTCGGCATCTCCACACGGACACTTTAATGGACACTGGATCAGTGTTACAGCAAATTCCCCCTCATCCTCATTCCAGGGGGCTTGGAGTGCTCAAAACTCTCCTGTGGCCCCCCCCCCATGCTCTTCCTGCTCCTCCTCCTCTGGCCAATCCCTGAGACCTTCCATCTCACCTTTAGAATATTCCCAGGAATATTCCTCAGGGGAAGGGCCAGGGCTCCCTGCTGGGGCTGGGGGGCTGCAGGACCCTCAGTCCTGCCCCAGTACCAAAATTCCAACCCCTGATCCCCCCCTCCTGCACAGCCAGGGAAGGAGCCGATTCCCAGGGCCCAGAGTCAGTGATTCCCTGTGTCCTGCAGCTGGAGGAGCAGATTCCCAGGGCCTGGAGTCAGTGATTCCCTGTGTCCTGCAGCTGGAGGAGCCAATTCCCAGGGCCTGGAGTCAGTGATTCCCTGTGTCCTGCAGCTGGAGGAGCCGATTCCTGGGGTCCAGCATCAGTGATTCCCTGTGTCCCAGTCTGGGGGGGTCTCCCTGGGATCCCCCATGCCCCACAGCTGGGGAAGGAGCCAATTCCCACAGTCTGAACTCCCACATTCCAGGCCGGGGGGTGCTCCCCAGGTTCCCACCATGTCCCACATCCAGGGAATCAGCCAGTTCCCGGTGCCAGCCATTCCCTGTGCCCTGGGGGGGCTCCCAGAGTGGGGAAGGAGCCGATCCCAGGGCCCAGCATCAATGATTCCCCTTTCCCTGCTCCTGGGGGGCTTCCCAGGCGCCCCCGTGTCCCGGAGCCGGCGGATGTGCTCATCCAGGAGCGCTGTGAGGAGGGAGGGCCCGCGCTGGAGCAGGATGAGGTCTGGGAGGGCAGGAGGGCCAGGGCTCCCACCGTCTGCCCCTGGGAGGCCTCCAGGGAGGGCAGCTGGGCGAAGTTCTCCACTCCCCGCCGGCTCAGGATCGTGTCGTCGATGCAGGCGCCTGGAAGAGAGCAGGATATGGGATAACAGAGCATTCCACGAAGGAACTGTTTGCTCCTTCAGGCTCCCACCCCTCCAATCCATCGGCTTGGACCCTCCTTCCCAGCCCTGGAGGAGCCCAGTGCCGGGATATGGGGAGCAGGGGAATGCCCTCACCCAGGAGGTTGACCTGTGGGATTCCCTTCAGCACCCGCAGCATCTCCCGGGCCCGGGTCTCCGGGCTCACCAGCAGGATGTTGCGGCACACGAAGAGCGGGAGGAGGTTCCTGTACTTGGACTGCTCCAGCACCGGCCGGACAATCTGGAAAACGCCTTGGGAGTGACGCCTGGAGCAGCCCAGGACGCACCCCTCTCCCCCCACACCTCCCCTCCGGGATGGGCGCCCACCTCGTTGAGCACGAACTTGACCTCGATGTTGTGCTTGCGCAGGTAGTGGCGCATGGTGACCACGTCCTCGTCCGGCATGGAGTTGTACTGGCACACGGCCACCATGCGGCTGCTCCGGAACGCCTGCTCCACCTGCCGCCGCAGCAGCCGGACATAGCCGGACATAACGTCCTCCTGGGCGGGAGGGACACGGGATACAGGGATACGGGGATACGGGGACACAGGGATACAGGGATACGGGGATACAAGGATACGGGATACGGGGATACGGGGATACGGGGATACGGGATACGGGATACGGGGATACGGGGATACGGGGATACGCAGACACAGGGAGAGGGGGAATGGCTGCTGTGACCCCCCCCATGGAGATCCGGCAGCTACAGGTGGGAGGTGATCCCATGGATCTCGAGGTGATCCCATGGATCTCAAGGTGCTCCCATGGTCCATGAGGTAATCCCATGGATCTCAGGATGTTCCCATGGTCAATGAGGTGATCTCATGGATCTCAATGTGCTCCCATGGTCCATGAAGTGATCCCATGGTCCATGAGGTGATCCCATGAATCTCAGGGTGTTCCCATGGACCATGAGGTGATCCCATGGATCTCAAGGTGATCCCATGGTCCATGAGATGATCCCATGGATTTCAAGGTGTTCCCATCGTCCATGAGGTGATCCCATGGTCCATGAGGTGATCCCATGGATCTCAGGGTGTTCCCATGGTCCATGAGATGATCCCATGGATCTCGAGGTGTTCCCATGGTCCATGAGGTGATCCCATGGTCCATGAAGTGATCCCATGGATCATGAAACACTGCCTGGATCTCAAGACGCTCCCATGGATCTCAAGATGCTCCCATGGATCGTGAGATGTTTCTGTGGATCTCGAGACACTCCCATGGATGGGAACCCACCTGGTTTCCAGCACCTGCTGGGGCACCTCCCCGCCACCCACAGCATGCCAAAAAAGGGGATTACCCACCCCGGGAAGGTCTCACACCGGCTCCAGCCAGGCCGTCCGTGGTGTCCCGGGATCGAGGGAACCCTCCCCTCCCCAGACCCTGCAGACCCCGGGCAGGGCCCCTCCTCACCTCCTGCGGGGGGTCCCTGGGCGCGGGGAGGCAGCGGGGGGGCACGGCGGGCCGGGGGGGCACGTACTCGGTCACGGCCAGCAGCTTCTGCCGCTGGAAGTGCATGGCCTTCCAGTGCCGCGTCACCGCCTTGGAGCCGCGCCGGAGCAGCTGCAGCGCGGGCAGCCAGCCTGGGGGGAGCGGGGCACCCTTCCCATCCCTGCTCCCTGCCCCTTCCCATCCCCGCTCCCTGCCCCTGCCCATCCCCGGCCCCTGCCCCTTCCCATCCCCGGCCCCTGCCCCTCCCCATCCCCGCTCCCTGCCCCCTTCCCATCCCTGCATCCCTGCTCCCTGCCCCCTGCCCATCCCCGCTCCCTGCCCCCTTCCCGTCCCTGCCCCTTCCCATCCCCGCTCCCTGCCCCCTTCCCATCCCCGCTCCCTGCCCCTTTCCCATTCCTGGCCTCTGCACCCTTCCCATTCCCGGTCCTGTTCCCCGGTGCTTCTTCCTGTCCCACTCCCATTTCAGTTTTCTGCCCTATTCCCAATCCTGATCCCTGCCCCGTTCTAGTTCCCTGCTCCATTACCGGTCCCCGTCCCTGCCTCGTTTCCTGCCCCATTCCCGTTCCCATTCCCTGCCCTATTCCCATTGCCATTCCCAGCCCCGTTCCATCCTCATTGCCATTCCCATTCCAAGGCCCCGCTCCCGTTCCCATTCCCCTTCCCTACCCCATTCCCCTTCCCTGCCCCATTCCCGTTCCCATTCCCGTTCCCATTCCCGCTCCCTGCCCCATTCCCGTTCCCTTTCCCACTCCCATTCCCCTTCCCTGCCCCAATCCCCTTTACCGGTCCCATTCCCTCACCTCGCAGCCATCCCTTCCCGCCGCTCAGCGCCGCCATCTTGGCCGTGGCCGCGCAGGGCCTTGTGGGAAGGTGGAGGACGCGCAACTTCCTGTCTGCCCCGTCTCCATGGCAACGGCATCGCCACAGCGCGGCCTGCGCGGGGCCGGGGGTCCCTGAGCCCCCAAACCTGGGCAACCAGCCCTCAGAGAGCTCCCTGACCCAACCTTGGGGGTCCCTGAGCCCCCAAACCTGGGCAACCAGTGCTCAGAGAGCTCCCTGACCCAACCCCGGGGGTCTCTGAGCCCCCAGACCTGGGCAACCAGCACCCAGAGAGCTCCCTGACCCAACCCTGGGGGTCTCTGAGCCCCCAAACCTGGGCAACCAGCACCCAGAGAGCTCCCTGACCCAACCCCGGGGGTCCCTGAGCCCCCAAACCTGGGCAACCAGCGCTCAGAGAGCTCCCTGACCCAACCTCGGTGGTCTCTGAGCCGCAAATCTGAGCCCCCAAAGCCTCATGGGACCAGGGGAGCCCCCCAGGAGTCTCTAAGATCCCCAGGGTGGGGGTCCTGGATCGGTGAATCCACAGCCCCCTAGATACAGGGACCCTCTGCCCCACCTGGTGGTCCCAGCTGTGACACCCCACCATCCCAACACTCCTGTCCCCACTGACCCCTCCCATTCTGCAGGTTTCTGGCCCCCCTTTCGCTCAGACCCTTCCCCTTTCAGCCCCACCCCCCCCAGACACCCACCCGAGGGCACAAGGAGGGGACAAGGACCCCCCCAGGCCACCCCCTGCCATGTCTGAGCAGAAGGAGAAGACCCTTTGTGGGGGTGAGTGAGACATTGTGGGATGGGGGCTCCTCCCAGCAGGGAGGGGATGGGGGGGCTGCACCCCCCAGCCTGGACCCTCACCCTGAGATCCCACAGACCGTGAGGGGACATCCCCAGGAGTGACCCTCAGCGACAGCCTCGTCCTCACCAGGAGCAGGTGAAGACCCCACGGACCTTGGGCTGGCAGGGAGGGGGCTCTGGGCACCCCAAAGACACCCCCCCCCTCCATCCTTTTCCTCCAGATCCACGGAGCTGCTGCCCCCCTCCACCATCCGCCTGGACCGGGAGAACATCTCCTGCATCGGGAAGCTCCGGGATCAGGGAGGGATCCACAGCCTCTACCTGCAGCAGGTACAGAGCTGTGGGGCAGCTGAGACCACCCCTGGGCCTGGGGGGACACAAAACCCCCCAGATCCGCTCCTGTCTCCCCTCCTCAGCATCCAGAGGGGAGGGAAAACAGTCTCCCTCCATCCGGGATCTGGTCCCAGTGACCACCCCCCACAGCCCCCACCCCAGAGGTCTCTGAGCCCCCCAAACCTGGAGGAAAAAGAGTTTCCCTCCCATCTGATACCAGTCCCACTGGAATTCCAGTCAGGGTCTGGGATCAGCCGCCTGGTGTTTCCAAACCCCACATGAGGAGCCTCAGGGTCCTCCTGAATTTTGGGGTCTCTCCCTGTCCTCACCCCCTGCAATTCCCTCTCCATGAGGGGACATTCCACCCCCGATCCCAGGACGCTCCCCAAATCCCCAAATTTTTCATGCCGCGGGAAAAACGCGTTGTTATATTTAATTTTCTATTTTCTACTTTATTTTCCGTTTTCTATCTTTATTTTCCAGAACAAAATCGAGAGGATCGAGAATTTGGGCTGTTTTCCCAACCTGAGGTACAGCAGCTCCTGCTCCCAGGGAAATGGCTTTCCATGGGCTCCCACCTTCCCTTGGCCAGGGAGGGGGCTCAAATTCCAGCCCCTGGGAGCTGTGACATCCCCTCCCTCACCCTCCCTGTGCTCTCCAGGTTCCTCTGCCTGGCTGGAAACCGCATCCAGAGGGTGGAGAACCTGCAGGCCCTGCCTCACCTCTGTGCCCTGGACCTGTCCCACAACCTCATCCAGGTGCTGGACACAGGTGGGAAGCAGGAAGGGATGCTGGGGCTGCCAGTGTGTGTGTGGAATATCCATTCCCACCTTCCCTGCCTCAGTTTTCCCAGCTCTGGGGTGTCAGGGCTGCTCTAGGAGTCGCCTTGGGAGTGAGTGAAGAGCTGGGGGAGTTTGGGGGAGCAGGAATTTGGCTGGGCAGGGGTGGGGGGCTCAGGTCCCACCTCAGCACCTTTGTGCTTCCTTTTGTCCTGGCAGAGGAGCTGCCCCAGAGCCTCCAAATCCTGGATTTAACGGGAAACGAGTGCACCCGGCAGCAGGGATACAGGTGGGTCAGGGGGAGAGGAGAACAAGCCCCCCCAAACACCAGGGGAGCCTCTCAGCAGGGTACAGCCCCCCCAAACCAGGAGAAGCTTCAGGGTGAGCTAATTGTGGCCTCCCAGTGCCTAAAGATGGACAGAGACTTTGGAAAAGGGCCTGGAGTGACAGGACAAGGGGAATGGCTTCTCACTGCCAGAGGGGTAGATGGGATATTGGGAAGGAATTCTTCCCTGTGAGGGGCTGGGATGGATTTCCCAGAGAAGCTGTGGCTGCCCCTGGATCCCTGGAAGTGCCCAAGGCCAGGTGGGACGGGGCTGGGAGCAACCTGGGACAGTGGAAGGTGTCTCTGCCCATGGCAGGGGGTGGGTGGTCTTCAGGATCCCTCCCAACCCAAACCATTCCACGAGACATCAAATCCAAACCCCCAAGCCCAGGGATGTGAATCCCTGTCCTGTGCCCGGGCTGGGGGTGGGCTGTGCAGGGGGGACACGGTGCCAGGGGGGTCGGTGCCACCTCAGGTGAGGGGGGACATTGGCTCTTCCCTCATTTTTTCCAGGGAGCTGGTGTCGGGAGCGCTGCCCCACCTCCTGCAGCTGGATGCCCAGCCCCTCCGTGGCGAGGAAGAGGAGGGAGGAGGCTCTTCCCGCGGCGAGGATGAGGATGATGAGCTGCTCCCCCAGCCCAGCGGCCCTTTCACCGTGGACAGAGGTGCCCAGGGGGCTGCAGGGGACACGTGGCACTCCCGGGGACAGGGGTGGCAGTGCCACATCCCCCCTGATCCTTCTCCCTCCTCGCATCCCTGGCAGGTTTCTTCGCGGATCTGCGCCGGGAGCTGGTCGGGCGCTCCCAGCGGAGGAGGAGGGAGACGCTGGAGGAGCACCGGGCGCGGCTGGAGGAGCTGCAGGAACGCCGGGATCTGCTGCTGAGCCGGGATGGGGATGGAGCCCCCGGCCCCGCAGCCCCGCAGCCCCGGCAGGGCCATTCCTGGCCCCGGGCACAGCCAGGGACACCCCTCCGGGGATCCCGCGGGTCCCAGCGAGCTCCTGGTGGTGTCCAGTCCCGGAGCAAAGCTCTGGAGAAGGAGACTGGTGCCAAAGGAACAGGGCAGTTATCCCAAATATCCTGCAGTGGTCGGGAGTAAAGGTTTTGTTCCCACCCCAATCCCGTGTGGATGCCGTGGATCCCCCACCCTGCAGCCATCCCAGGGGTCTGGCACAGGCAGGGCTCCAAATCCCACTCCATATCCCTCTCCTTCCCCCTGCCCCTCATTCCAGGCCATGGACACATCTCAGTGCTTTTCTCCAGGGTAAATTAGGGGCTGGAGGTTCCACACCCCCAGGCAGGGCTGGAGGAAGCAGGGAGCCAGGGCTGGACACCAGGAATGTTCTCTCATTCCCTGCCCAGGAGTAATTCCAGGGGGGAAGCCGAGCCCACCCACCTGTAGGGGGTTTATGTGTAAAACTTCAGCTCTGCCTCCACGCAGTCGAAGAAGAGGTCGGCCAGTTCCTCGGGGTGGGGGGTCTCTGTCCCCTCCAGCAGCGCCTTCATCCCCTCCAGGCCCTGCTTCTCCAGCTCCTGCAGCGTCTCCAGGAGCTTCTGGCCCCGCTCCTGTTGGGATCGGGGAGGGAGGAGAGCTCAGGGAATCTGATCCTCATCACAGGGGGCAGTGCGAGGGTCCCAGAGTGGGGAGGGGTCTGCGAGGTCTGCGGGGTCTGTGGGATCTGTGGGGTCTGCGAGGTCTGCGGGGTCTGTGGGATCTGCAGGGTCTGCGGGGTCTGTGAGATCTGCAGGGTCTGTGGGGTCTGTGGGGTCTGTGGGATCTGTGGGGTCTGTGGGGTCTGCGGGGTCTGTGGGATCTGCAGGGTCTGCGGGGTCTGTGAGATCTGCAGGGTCTGTGGGGTCTGTGGGGTCTGTGGTACCTGGTCCTGCTCCATGAGCTCCAGGGCCGCCTGGTGCCGGCGGTACAGCTCGTGCCGCCGATCCACCGAGCTCTGGAAGCGCGGGATCTGCTTGGCAGGGTCCCGGGGGAAGGTCGGGGACCTCACCTGCGGCACGGGCTTGATGCCGGCCACGAACACGAAGGGCTTGAAGACAGACCTGGGGGAGAGGAGCACCGGCACCAGGGGGGATGGAGGCTCTGCTTCCCGGGAATGCCTCGTCCGGGAGCAGGGCTGGGCCCCCCCGAGGGCCTCACCTGGAGGGGTCGGGGGTGGCGGTGAAGAAGTGGACGCAGGGCAGGGCGGGGTCGCGGGGCAGCACGGCCACCATGCTGCCCGCCGTGCGGAACCCCTCCGAGTCCACGCAGATCCCGCTGGCCTTGTCCCGCAGGATGGACATCAACGTCTCCGCCGTGATGTGACCTGGAGGGACAGGCAGGGACACGGCACTGCTACCCCTGTCCCTGTCCCTGTCCCTGTCCCTGTCCTTGTGCCCACCCCAGTGCTGCCACAGCAGCTCCTTGCCGGTGTGGAACAACCCTTGGCGATCCATGGCTGGCCATCCCAATCCCTGTCCCGCTCCCTATCCTGTCCCTGTCCCCATTCCTATCCTTGTCCCTGTGCCCATCCCAGTCCCTGCCCCTGTCCCCCCCCCTCCATGCTGCTGCAGCATCTCTGTGCCAGCAAAGATGCAGCCCTTGGCAAACCATGGATGACCATTCCCATCCCTGTCCCTGTCCCCATCCCTGTCATATCCCAGTCTCTGTCCCTGTCCTGTCCCCATTCCCATTCCTGTCCCTGTCCTGTCCTTCTCCCTGTCCCCCTCCCTTCCCGTCCTGCCCCTATCCCTGTCCCTTCTTTGTTCCTGTCCTTCCCCTGTCCCGTCCCTATCCCTGTCCTGCCCCTATCCCTGTCCCTTCTTTGTTCCTGTCTTTCCCCTGTCCCGTCCCTATCCCTTCCCCTGTCCTGCCCCCATCCCTGTCACCTTCGTGCTGCCTCAGCAGCTCCCTCCCAGCTCGGAAGCGGGCCTTGGCAGCCTCCATGCGCGGGGGCTGCTGCTCCAGGGAGAAAACCTGGGTGAAGCTGAACTCCCCGTGCCCGCTCCACCAGCCCTGGCTCCGCGCCCGCTGCCGCAGCCCCTCGTGCTCCGCCGTGATCTCGCTGCCGATGCTCAGCTGGTTGGAGATGTTGCGGCTTCCCTCTGCGACAGAGGGGTCAGCTGGGGGGCTGACGGGGGCACACAGCTCCCCACGCTCCCAGTACACCCAGTGCCCGCTCACCAGTGATCCGCTGGGCCGCCCAGTAGCGCCCGGCGGTCTCCAGCACCCAGGCCTCGGCGCGGTCGGCCAGCAGGAAGGTGTTGTGGTACACGAAGGGCACCGGCTCCTCCTTGCAGCTCCCGCCCTGCCCGTAACGCTCCAGCAGCGCTGTCATCACCTCCAGGGCCTCCCGGGCCGAGCTGCCCCGCTCCAGACCCAGCCTGTGCCGGCAGTGCCCGTCAGCCGGGGTGGGGGGGACACGGCGCTGTTCTCACCTCCCCAAGTCCACCCTCACCTCCCTGGATCCACCCTCACCTCCCCAGGTCCATCCTCACCTCCCCAGGTCCGTCCTCATCTCCCCAGGTCCACCCTCACCTCCCCGGGTCCACCTTCACCTCACCAAGTCCATCCTCACCTCATCAGGTCCACCCTCACCTCCCCAGGTCCGTCCTCACCTCCCCAGGTCCGTCCTCACCTCCCCAGGTCCATCCTCACCTCCCCAGGTCTGTCCTCACCTCCCCAGGTCCATCCTCACCTCACCAGGTCCATGCCCAGCAGCGCCTCGTCCTCGCCCACGGGCTCGCGGGTCCACACGCCCTCGTTGCCCACGCACACTCCGTGCTCGTTGGCTCCCATCTCGGCGCCCCAGAGCCAGGCAGGGCGGCTCAGCACCACGGCGTGGGTGTGCTCTGCCTGCTCCACCTCCAGGTACGTGCACTGCGGGGGACACGGGGGGCTGGCACCGGCAGCACTCAGGGCACCGTCCCCTGCAGCCACCCGGGCCCAGGAAGGTGCTCTGGGGGGCTGAGACCTGGCACACTCAGTGCACCTTCCTCTGCCCCAAGCAGGTGCACTGGGACGGATATGGGGGGGCTGAGACCTGGCACACTCAGTGCACCTTCCTCTGCCCCAAGCAGGTGCACTGGGATGGATATGGGGGGGCTGAGACCTGGCACACTCAGTGCACCCTCCCCTGCATCCCCCCTGGCCCAGGAAGGTGCTCTGGGGGGCTGAGACCTGGCACACTCAGTGCACTGTCCCCAAGAGCCACCCTGGCCCAGGCAGGTGCACTGGGGGGACACACGGACGGCCTCGGACCCGACCCACCGTCCCCTGCAGCCACCCTGGCCCAGGCAGGTGCTCCGGAGGGGATGTGAGGGGCTGAGACCTGACCCACTCAGTGCACCCTCCCCTGCGGCCGCCCTGGCCCCAGCACGGTCTCACCTGGACTTTGTCCCCGGGCTGGTGGGTGGCAGCGGGGACATAAACGACCTCCTGGACCTCGTGGCGCGGGCGATCCGCGTTCTTGGCGAAGATGACGGCGGGGGACGCGGTGTGGGGGGGCAGGGCCACGAAGCAGTCGCAGGACGAGGGCACCGGACCCTGCCCCGCCATCCTAAACCCGGCAGAGGGGCCGGGGGGGGACACGCCGAGGGGATGTCACCCCCTTGTGCCTGTCCCGGATGTGTCCCCAGGACCCCTTTGGGGCCGCACTTGGGGGGTCTGTGGGATAACGCGGTCCCTGAAACCGGGGGGACACATCAGTGACCCCACGGCGGGGGGGGCACTGGGGACACCCCCCCCACGGGACTCCGCCGCTCCGGGCACCCCCCCCCTCCACCCAGTCACCGGGACACCCCCGCACCGACCGCGGACGGGACCCCCTCCCGCCCACCCCCGGTGACCAGGGACCCCCGGGACCCCCCATTCCCACAGACCTGCTCCTGCTCCCGCAGCGCCGCCGCTGCTCCCGGTCCCGCCCCTCCCGGTCCCGTCCCGCACCGTCCGTGCGACGGCGGCGCCCGGTGGTCGGAGGCCGAACGGCGGGGACCGGGACGGATACCGGGACAGACACCGGGACAGATACCGGGACGGACACCGGGACAGGCACCGGGACAGGCACCGGGACAGGCACCGGAACCAACACCAACACCGGCACCGGGACAGACACCGGGACCGGCACCGGGACAGACACCGGGACAGACACCGGGACGGATACCGGGACAGACACCGGGACAGATACCGGGACGGACACCGGGACAGGCACCGGGACAGATACCGGGACAGACACCGGGACAGACACCGGGACAGGCACCGGGACAGACACCGGAACCAACACCAACACCGGCACCGGGACAGACACCGGGACCGGCACCGGGACAGACACCAACACCGGGACCCGCGTGGGGAGAGGGGACTGACACCGGCACCCGCATCCGCGTGGGATGGGGAGGGATCGGCCCCCAAAGGACCCCGGGGATGGGGGTCCCAGGTTTCCCCTTCCCCCAGGGCAGGGACGAGGCACCCGGGTATGAGCTGGGGAGGGTCCCGTGGGGCAGAACAACCCCCTCCCGTGGGCAGTACCCCCGTGGGCATCACCCCGCGTGGGCAGCGCCCCGCCCGCCCCGCGCTATGCGGGCGGACCTGCCGGGCAGCGCCCTGCCCGCGGGGGGACCCCGAGCGCCCGCCCGGTGCGGGGGGGGGTTGTAGGTGTAGGATGTGACCCTCGGGGGAGGCTCAGCTGGTCCTCAGCCGGGTCACCCCCACCCAGCACCCTCCAGCAACCCTGTCCTGAGCAGCCCTGGAGGCCCAAGGGGGGGGGGGGGGGTCGGGGAGCTGGACCCTTGGACTCCTTGGCAGGGTTGATTTGGGGGATTGGACCCCTGGATGATTTGGATTTGGGGTGCCGGACCCCCGGGTCCCTTGGCAGGGATGGGTTGGATTTGGGGTGCCAGACCATTGGGTCCCTTGGCAAGGATGATCTGGGGTTGGAGTATTGGACCCTGGGTCCCTTGGCAGGGATGATTTGGGGTTGGAGTATTGGACCCCTGGGTCCCTTGGCAGGGATGACTTGGGGCTGCAATGTCAGACCTCTGGGTGCCTTGACAGGGATGCTTTGGATTTGGGACGCCAGACCCCTTGGGTCCCTCGGCAGGGATGGTTTGGGGCCTCAGTGTTGGACCTCTGGGTCTCTTGGTGGGGATGGGTGGGGGCGTCGCAGTGTTGAACCCTAAATCCCTCGGCAGGGATGGTTTGGGGCCGCAGCATCAGACCCCCGGGTCTCTTGGCAGGGACGGAGCCGGGAGAGCCGGAGCGTGGAAAACACGCGGCGTTTATTCCAGTACAAAACCCAAACCCACAGCCCCGCAGCCTCTTCACAGCACAAACACTCCCCTCGCCGGGCGGGGGGCACCCCTTTGCCCCGGGGCTGCAGCCCCCCTCCCTCTTCGGGCCGCCCCGCTCTCCCCCCCTCGCAGCCGCCCCCCGGTGCCGGTCCCTCCCTGCCCCGGGGAGGCGGCCCCGGGGGTGGGGGACGCGGCGGTTCGGGGCGCGGGGCCGGGATCCCCACGCCGGCAGCAGGCTGGACTGGTTTCCCGGCCGCCGTCCCTCCCCACCCGGTTTTACAGCCTTCATTGCCCCATCGCGGCAGGCAGAGCCCCGGGGGTGCGGGGGCTGAGCACACCCGGGGGGGCACAGCGCACCTGGGGAGGGGGGTACAGCACACCTGGGGAGGGGGGAGCACAGCACACCTGGGGAGGGGGGTACAGCACACCTGGGGAGGGGGGAGCACAGCACACCTGGGGAGGGGGGCACAGCACACCTGGGGAGGGGGGGGCACAGCGCACCCCCGGCTCTGAGACAGGTGAGGCTGAACCCCCAGTCCCGGCGTCACAGCGGGACCCCCTGCTCGGCGGTTCCCTCCCCAGCCCACCCTTGGGGTGCCTCTGCTGTAGCCCCCCTGGGCCCCCCCCAAAAATCCGCAGCACGGGGTCCCCAACAGGCCAGACCCCCCCCCAGGTGCTGCTGGAGCCACTAAAACCCCACAGGTGCAGCACTGTGGCACTTTGGGGAGGGTCCTGAGCCCCCCCCCCGGGGAGGGAAATCCCATTTAGGGGGCACCGCGGGGGAATTTTGTGCTGGAAAAGGCAAATGCCGGAGTCGGGGACGTCCTTCGAGAGCTGCGGGCAGCCCAGGTCACCCGAGTCCTGCAGGGGGACAGTGGTGGCCGTGCCAGGGCTGGGGACGCGTCCTCGCAGACCCCCCCCCAGCGAGACTTCACCTCGTGCTGGGGGGCTCCAGCCCCACGGCTCGTCCCTGCCCCACAGCGCGGGGGGGGGCCGCTGCCAGCCCCTCCCACATCCATGGGGACAGGGACAGGGATGGGGACAGGGATGGGACCCTCTGAGGGGTCCGACCCCCCTCCTCCCCATCCCCACAGCCCACGGCCCGGGACGTTCCCTCTGCCCGAGTGGCAAAGCCTGGCTTCACCTTAATAAAATAATAATAATAATTAATAATAATAATAATTAATAATAATAATAATAATAAAACAATCAAACCCGAAGGTCTTGGGGCGCCCTCTGGGCACGGACCCCACTCGACTTCACCTCTACCCCTTCCCCCCAGACCCCGGGGGGCTCCGAGCCCGGGCAGCCCCCGACACGGCCCCCCCGGAGCCCCCCGGATGGGGCCATGCCGGGAGATCAGCTCCCCCCAAATTTCCCCCCCTCCCCAGACTCCCAACTGGTGTGAACTGGTGTTGGCTGGGGGGCAGAGCCGGGGAGGACCCCCGGGTGCCCCCGTTCCCCCCTCCCACCCCACCCCAGCGCTTCCTCCCCCCTCCCCAAAGCTCCCCCTCAGGTCCCGGGTTCAGCGTCTCCTTCTGTGTCCAAGGGGTTCTGCCAAAATCGGGGGGTAAGACCCCGAAGGTCTAAAAAACCGAGTTTCGTGGACCCCCAGCCAGGGGTGCAGGACAGACACGGGGCCCCCCGGGGACAGGGCGTCGACCCCAGGGGAGGAAAAATACGGGGTCCCTGCTGGGGGATGCCCAGCGGGAGATAGGGGGACCCGGGAAGGGACAGCTATGGGGTCCCCGGGGGGACAGGCAGCATGCACGGGGGGGCCAGGCAGAGATTCCCTGGAGATACGGGACCCCCGGGGGAGGACGGCTACGGGGCCACGGGGGGACAGGCAGCATGCACGGGGGGGGGTCAGTGGGGGTCCCCTGGGCTGTGGGGTCCCCGAGGGACCTGCAGCACGCCCAGGGGGGTGGCTGCGGTCCCCGGGAAGGGACGGCAAGGGGTGGGGGACAGGCAGCTCGGCCCCCCCAGTCCCGGGGTCCGCGGGCAGGGCCGGCCCCGCGGTGCCCGGGGGGGCGGGCGGGGGTCGCGGGGCAGCGCGGCCGTGCCAGGCCGGAGGAATGTGGCCGCCCCGGCTCTCCCGGGCCCGCGGCCGCCCCGCTGCTTCCCGCCCGGGGCCGCGGCGGTGGGCGTGGGAAAGCTGCGGGTGTGCGCTTGGGCAACGGCCCCGCCACGCGCCCCGCGGCCCCCGCAGCCCCCCGAGCTCACATTCACGCAGGACTTCTTTGTTTTCCCCGTTTCAGCCTCCGTTCGGGCCAAAACAACAACAACAAAAAAAAAAGGGCTTCACATCCTCAAGCTCCCGGCCCAGGAGGGGCTTCCCGGGGTGCGGGACCACCCCCCGGCCCAGCATCTCCAGCCGGGGCGGGGGGCTGTGGGCAGCCCCCGACCCGCCCCGCGTGTCCCCCACGTGCCAAAAACTCGTGGGGTGATCAGGAAAGGGGCTGGCGCGGGGCGTGGGGAGGGGGGGCTGAGCCCGCGGTGCCACAGTTTGGAGGGGACCGCGGGGAGGGGGCCGGGGGGCTGCGGCCGCCCTCCCCGAGCGGCGGCTCCCGGGTTTCTCCTCTCTCCCTTTCTCCTTCTCCTTCCTCCCCTTTGGGCTGGACGTGCCCGGGCAGCGCCTGCTCCTTCGGCTCCCATTGATGTTCCTCCCAAACAGCCCCGCCGCCTGCCAGCAGCCTCCCGAAAAAAAAAAGATTTGGGAAGCCGGGGGAGGATGGGGGGGGGGGGGGAAGAGGAGAAGAACCGGGGCGGGAGAGCGGGAGCGGGACAAGTGAAACCGCCTCGGGGCAGCTCCGGCTCCGGCGCTCCCCAAACGCCGCAGCGGGGCCGGGGCTGTGCCACCAGCCTTGTCCCCCCCTCCTCGCCACCGCCCGCTGCACAAGGGGCCAGCCCTGCGCCCACCCCCCCGCACACACACCCCAAATCCCTTCGGAGACCGGCCCCGAAGGGTCCCCCCGGTCCTCCCCGCCTCCATCCGTGTGTGTGTGTGTCCCCCCCCCCGGGGCTCAGCGGCTCAGTTTGTGGGGGCGGCGGCGTTGCCCCCCTCGGGCTCCCTCTTGCCTCCTCCTCCCTTGGCGGCCGACGGGTCCCCGGCGCCCTTCCCCTCGGGCTCGGCCCCGTCCTTGCCCCCGTCGTGGGTCTTCATGTGCTTGCCCAGGTGGTCGCTGCGCATGAAGACGCGGCCGCAGACGGGGCAGGCGAACTTCTTGGCGCCGGTGTGGGTCTGGAGGTGCCGCTGGAGCTCGTCGGAGCGGGTGAAGCGCTTGCCGCAGAAGAGCCAGTTGCACACGAAGGGCCGGTCGCCGCTGTGCCAGCGCAGGTGGGCTTTCAGGTGGGAGGTCTTGGCGTACGCCTTCCCGCAGCCCGGGATGTGGCAGTTGTGCAGGTGCTTGCGCTTCGCCCCCTCGGGGCACGGGCCGCCCCTCTCGGCCTCCTGGCAGTTGGGGCAGCGACACGCCGCCTGCCCCCCGCCCCTGGGCACGGCCCGCCGGGCGCCTTTGGGACGCCCCCCGCCCTCCGCCTCCGGCCCCCGCGGCTCCGGGGGACCCTCCAGCGCCTTCGCCCCCTCGGCGCCCAGGAGATGCTGCGCCGGCGGCGGCAGGAGGTGGGCGGGGGGCGCGCAGAGCTGGTGCTCCCCCCCGGGGCCGTACCCCCCCAGGGCCGGCGGCAGCCCGGGGTGCGCGGGCACCTGCAGCCCCCCGCCCTGCCCGGGGGGCAGCTCCATCCAGCTGGCCCCGGCGTGGAGGTCCCACCAGTTGACGCCCCCTCCTTCCTCGCCGGGGGCGCCGGGGTGGGGGGGCCGAAACCAGGGCTCGTAGGGGTGCGCCATGTCCGGGGGGGCCGGCAGCAGCTTGGCGTAGGCGCCGGGGGCGGCGGGGCCGTCGGGGGGCAGCTCTAACCTCGGGGGGCCATGGGGCTCGTAGGCGCCGGGGGCGGCGAAGGCGGAGTCGTCGGGCCCCGGCAGCGGCAGCTCCGGGGGGGGCAGCGGGGAGGCGAAGTCGGGGGCTCCCGGGGCGGCGGGGGCGTGCGGCTGGAAGGGCTGGAGCGGCTGCAGGTCCAGGTGGGTCGGGGAGGCGCGGGGCGCGTCCGAGGGCTGGGATCCCAGGGAGCCGCAGACCGCCGTCAGCATCGCGGGGCGGCGGCGCGCACAGACCTGCGGGGCCGAGGAGGGGTGGGCGGGGAGGGGAGGGGGGGAAGAAGAGGTGTGAGAAGAGGGGGGGACAAATCTCCGCGCACCCCCCCCCCTCCTCCCCGCCCCTCCGCGCACCGGCAGCGTCTCCCGTGCCCGTCACCCGCCTTTTGGGGGTCACCAAACCGAGGGGGGTTCGCTGCTCTGCAGCCCGATGTGACGCCAGGACGGTGGCACCAGCCTGGGGGGAGCCATCCCTTAACACCCCTCCCTTATGGACCCCGCGCCAGCCCTTGGTGGTGACGGTGGGTCACGGCCCGGAGGGGTCGGTGGCTAATTCCAAAATCCAAGGAAACCGGCAGCCCCTGCCTTGTCACCCCCCCAGGCCGTGTCCCCCAACACCCAAGGGGACGCGAGTGGCATCCCCAAGCCCGTGTCCCGACAGCACCCACGAGACCACCTTGGCTCTCCTGCCCCTCAGCCGGGCTGGGAAACCATCGCCCCCCTCCCTGCTCCTGCCCTAATCCCGCCTGGAAGCCCCCGGGCGTTTTTGGGGGCTGGTTGGCAGCGGGATGAGGCGGAGGAGCCCCGGGCAGGGCCCGCGGCAGCCCTTTGAAGGCGGGCTCTGGGACCCCCCCGGGGCACCCGCTGCACCCCCAGACCCCCGGGCGGCCGCTGCCTCCCCGGCAGGGCGGCCGTGACTCAGCGGGAGCTTTGCAAACCCCACTGGGGACGGGCCCCACCCCGGTGTCGAAATCCACCTGCCGCCACCGGCTCCCGCCCCCCGACTTCCCACCGGCGCCGCGGGGAGGGGTGGCCGAGACCCCCCCCTCACCAAAAAAACCCTCCTGCACCATCTCCTTCTCCCAGCCACCCCCTCCCCGCTGTTCCCCCCGACCCTTAACACACACACAGACCCCCCCTCAGCCCGTGTGGGACAGGGACAGACCCTCAGGGAGACACTCGGAGCGTGCTGGAAGCTTTGGGGTGGGGGATCCCCCGAACAAAGGGGCCGGACCCCCAGAGCCCCCCCGATCCCCAGCACCGAGTCTGGGGCAGGGAGGCTGCCCGGGAAGACCCCCCAGCTGTGTGGGGACACCGTTTTCCCCTGCCAGGTGTCACCCAGGAGGGCAGGGGGATCCCAAGGATCTGGGTGGGAATTGGGGGGGGTCCAAAATCCCCCTGACAGAACCCATCTCTACCTGTGCTGCCAACACCTGGGGGGGCTCAACCTCGAGCTGGTGCTGGGATGAGCCCCCTGGGGTGGCAGCCTGAGCAGGTTTTTGGGGTCCTGCTCCCCAACTGGAGCTCAGCTCTGCCCACCCCAGCCCTGGGGACCATCCTGGGGGTGTCAGGAGAGGGTTGGCACCAAGAGGGTCCATCACTTCCACCCATAGAAATCCCCAGCGGAGTCCTGAGCCCCCCAACCCTCTGCTCCCTTTGGGTGCAAAATTGGGGTCAAATCCACAAATCCCCACAGTGACAGCCTGTCACGGGGCTTTGCGGTGGCAGCTGGAAGGCACAGGGCCCCCCCGGGTCTGGGGACACAGGGGACACGGCAGGGATGTCTCCCAGCCCCCCAACCACGATGGGAGGGGAGGGGACCCTCTGTGGGGGCCCCGGGGAGGTCCCCGTGACACGGCTCCAGCACGGCCACTCCACGGCTCTCCTGGCCCCACTCCCAGCAGTCCCCCTCGGCTCAGGGGTCCCCCCAAGCCCCCCAGTGCAGCCCCACCCCGACCAGTCGCACCATCCCCACCTTCCCCACCCCCCTCCCAGCTCCAACACCAGCGAACAAGGACCACCGCTGGGATGGGGAAGGGGGAAAGCACTGGGAGCACCCCCCGCCGCGGGCCTGCCCCAGCCACGCGCGGAGCCTTCCCGGGACATTTTTCCATGCGGGAAGGATGACAAAAGTCCCCAGGGGGGCCCCCAGCGTCCTTCCTCCCTCCCTCCCTCCCTCCCTCCCTGGCGGGGCCCGACGACGCGCTGGCCATTTCACCGCAGGGAAACTGAGGCAGCGGCGGGTGAAGCGTCCCGTGAGTCACGGCCCGGGCTGGGCACAGGCGGCCCGGCCCGTCTCCCAGCCCCGCCGGTGCCTCGCCCCGCGGCGGGGCCGGGCGGGCGCCGCTGCCCCCCAGCACCGGGAGCCCCGACGGGTGGGCCGGGGGCGGCGGCGGTGGGTTTCTGGGGGGATATCGCGGGTTCGGGGGCGTGCCGGGGGTTCGGGGGGATGCTGTGGGGTGGCGGGGATGCCGCGGGTTCGGGGGGATGCCGCGGGTTCGGGGTTCCCCACTCCCCGCCCAGCCCGCAGCAGCGCGTCCCGGAGCCGCAGCGAAACTCCCCGGGGTTTTTTTTTTTGGAGGGAAACGGTGGCGGCGGGGGGGGGGGGGGGGGTCCAGCCTGTCCAGCCCCCCGCATCTCACCCGCGCACCCACCACGGCTCGGCACCGGCGCGGGGTCCCTGCGGGGCCAGTGGGGGCTCGGCCCAACGGGAGGGGGTCTCAGTCCCACGGGAAGGGGTTTCAATCCCACGGGAAGGGGTCTCAGTCCCACGGGAAGGGGTTTCAATCCCACGGGAAGGGGTCTCAGCCCCGCGGGAGGGGCTGTCGCGCTGTAAATTGGAGCGGGGGGGGGGACACATCGGGGCGTCCCGGGAGGCGGCGGGGCCGGCAGCCCCGGGGCTCGGTGGCCACTGGACGCGGCGTTTCGGCGAGTAGAGACTTGCCGGGGCCGGAGCGGGCGGCCAGTTCCCAGCCGTCGGTCAGGGGCAGCCGGGACCCTCCCGGAGGGTCCCGTCAGGGATCCCCCGCGGTCCCGGGGGTACCTACGGGTCTAGCGGCGGCAGCGAGGTCCCGGTGGGTCCGTCCTCATCGGCGTGGCGCGGGCGCTGCTTCCCGAGGGGACCCCGAGGGACCCGCGCGGCTCCCCAGGGACGGGGCACCCACTGGGCCGGGCGAGCAGGAATGGCCGGGTCCCAGCCCGGCCGCCGGCTCTTCCCTCCGCCCCCCCGCCCAGCTCCACCCCCGGCCCCGGTGATTTTAACCCTTGGAGGCAGAGCCCCAGCCCCGCCGCTTGACAGGAGCCGGCTCCGGTCCCAGGATCCGGCGGATGAAAGCGGAGGGAGGGGACGGGAAGTTCGCAGCAGACACCGCAAACAGGGGGGTAATTAAAGAAGAAAGAAACAACCGCCTCCCTCCCGCGCCCGTGGCCGCCTCCTCCTGCCACCCCCCCGCCACCCCCGGGGACCCCCGGGCACCCCTCCTGTCCTCCCGCCCGGGGGTGACACGCAGACGTGCCCCACCTTCCTCCTGCCGCCCCTCCCGGGGTCCCCCCGTCTGTCTCCCCACTCCGGGGGTGTCACACCGAGGTGACCGCTGCTCCTGCCCCCCAGAGGTGTCACCTGTCCCCGTGGGGGGCTCGGGGCCCCCCCGTTGTGGCTCAGCCCTGTGCCGTGGGATAAATGGGACGGGGACGGACACGGGGGATAAGTTTTGGGGCCGGAGCTGGACCCGCGGCAGGAGGGAGCGGGATGATCGTTGCGGGACCCACCACGACCCAAATGGGATTTGGGGCACCCCCAAAGGGCCCGGGAGGTGCTGGGCTCCCCCATCCCTACTCAGCCGTGGGTGTCCAACCCTCCCCGTCCCCCGTGTCCCCCCCGAGGCTGCCGAGGAACCCCGGCACTGCCGGGTGACAACACCAGTGGAGCCACTTAATCACCGGCGCGTCGTGTCCCCATTTCCACGGCCAAACCCCCGGGGCTTGGCTGGGGGCGGCCACAACCGCGCGGGGACCCTCGGTGGAAGCCCACCCTGCCCCGAATCCCACGGGAAAAGGCTCCGGTGCCTCTCCAGAGCCGGGACCGGGCCGGCAGCGCCGCGATCCCGGCGTGCCCACACCTCCCGGCGAGCCTGCCAAGCACCCGGCCGGGCGGAGGGTGCAGGGAACTCCTTCGCCCCGGGGAAAACTCTCCTGGTTTTCATCATCCCAGGGAATGGCTCCACCGCCGCCGCCGCCACCAAAACGCGGCCGCCCGTGGGGTGAGCGTGGCACCACGGCCTGGCTGGGGCAGGAACGGGGATGGAGCTCCCGGGATGGGGACACCGGAGTGGGGACACTGGGATGGGAAACCCAGGGTGGAGAGTTTGGGATGGGGACCCCTGGAATGGGGACACTGGGATGGGAAGCCCGGGTTGGGGACCCCCGGGATGAGGACATTGGGGTAGGGACCCCGGGAACGGGGATCCCAGGGTGGGGACACTGGGATTGGGACCCCAGGGTGGGAGCAGCGGGATGGGGGCACTGGGGTGGGGCCCCTTGGATGTGAAGGGGCAGGACAAGCAGCTGAGGGGGTTTGGCAGGGCAGAGGTGGGGGGAACACACACAAGTGCTCTGTGGGGCACGGGGGGGATAAGGGGGGGATGTGGGGGGACCCCAACCCTCAGGGTCTCGCTGCCTCTCCTCCCCTTCTGCCTGCCTGGGAGGATCCAGGGGCCATTCCCGGGGCTCCGGAGGAAGGGGGACCCCCAAGTGTTATTGGGGCCGGGGTGGTGGCCCTGGGCTCCCTGGCTGCCCCCCTGGTTGCCAGGTTGTGGCCACCAGCATCTCTCTGGGGCTGGGAGCAGTTTGCTCCAGGCACTGCCCGACCCCCATCCCGATCCCCAAAACCCATCCCAAGCCCCATTCCAGGCTCCATCCCACACCCCAGCCCCACAGGCAGCAGGGACCCCACGGTGGCAATGCTGTCCCAGGTGTCCCCCAGCCTCCAGCTCCCCCACAGCCACCAGGAACAACCTTCCCTTCCCTGTTCCCTTCCCTGTGCATCGTGCACATGTGGCACGTCCCCTGTCCCTTCCCTTGGGGGTCTCCTCCCAGTCTCCCCAGTGCTTCAGGGACGTGTCCCTGCCCGGGGATCCCAGCTGCTGGATGGCTCCTCTCCCAGCTGTTCCCAGCGTGGCTCCTCTCCAGGGAGGGATGTGGGACACACAGTGTGTGTCTCCTGCAGGGACAGGGATCTGGGAAGGCCCCGACCCCCCTCATCCCACTGGCACCGGACCCCAAGGCCCCGCCCGGGACCCTCCAGACCCCTCCCAAAACACCCCGCAGGAGATGCTGGGATGTGTCCAGGGGACAGTGGCTGGAGGGGGCAGTGGCCCAGGGCTGTGAGGAGCAGGGAGGGAGGGATTTGGGGGGGCCGGGAATCTGGGGGGGACTCCTGGAGCCCCCTGAGCAGGGCTGGAGCCTCGGCTGGGACCACGAACGGGGAGGGAATTGCGGCGATGCCGGAGCATTCCAGGGGGGATCTCCTCTGTCTGCAACCCTGAGCCGTGCCTTGAAATTACAACTAATTACAGAGCTCATTTGCATAAATTATAAGGCAAGAGGCAAACGCCTCCAACCCCTCGCAGTGATCAGGCAGCAGGAGCCGCTCCGGGAAGGGATGGGAGGGGACCGAGGGGTGACTGGGGGGGGGTTCTGGGTCCTGCCGGAGCCGGGGTGGGGGCAGGAGGGGTCGGTGCTCCCCAAAAACGCAGCGGGACCCAGTGTGAGGGTGGGCACGAGGCAGCAGCGACCCCCCCCTACCCCCCCGAGCTGCCCCCGGAGCTGGGCACAGCCTTGTCCTGCCCGAGGGAGGGGGGACAGGACCCTCGATGTGCCCCGTGGGTGATGGAGGGGGGTGGGAAGGGCTGGCACGGGGCAGGGACGGTGCCGGATTGGGGTTGGGGACACCCCTGTCCCCAGGGAAATAGGGGTGGGGGATGAAGGGAGAGACAAAGGGATGGAGGGATGGAGGGAGAGAGGAGGAGAGTCACCTCCCGGTCCCCCCAGGAGCAGGGGGACGGAGGGATGGAAGAGCAGGGATGTCCCCCCAAGCTCCAGGGGGACAGAGGGACAACCCGAGCCCCCTCCCAGCCCCGGGGGCCGAGCACTTCAAACGCTCCCGGCTCCGGAAAGGGCGGCAATTTCCTGCTCTGCCATAAAACAAATTGGGGGGGGGGGATCGGAGGGAGGAGGAGCGGGGTCGGGGCATGTCCGTGCAGGGACGGGGGACAGGGGGTGTCACATCCACGCGTGTGACCCCCCCCGGCGCGCCGCGTGCCTGCGAGCACGTCCCTGTGCACCCCCCGCACCCGTGGGTGGGTGCTGATCTCGGGGTGCCCCGGGGGGGTGACCCCGGGGGGGTCTGCAGCGGGTGCCACGGGGCTGCGCCGTCTGGGTCGCCCCGTCCCGAGGGGACACCCCCGGGGGCGGCCGCGGGGCCTCAGACGGGGAGAGACACTCCGGGATCCTCCCCGGAGGTTTTGGGGGGGCCCCACCACACCCAGACAGCCCCGAGGGGGTGACGCTGGGGTGATGTTGAATCCCCCCCCCCGAGGTGCTGGCGGGAGCCTTGGGGGGGACCCCGAGACTGCTGGGGGTGGCACGGGGGGCACGGTGCCAGCTGGGTCAGGGACGGTGGTGGCACTGGGTGGTCACAGCCCTCGTGGGGTGGTCACAGTCCCCATAGAGGGGCCATAGTCACCATGGAGGGGTCACAGTCCCCACGGGGGTGGTACAGTGACAATGGGGCGATCACATCCCCACAGGGGTTTCACAGCCCCCATGGGGGGGTCACAGTCCTCATGGAGGGGTCACAGTCCCCACGGGGGTGGCACAGTGACCATGGGGTGATCACATCCCCCCATGGGGTGGTCACAGCCCCCTCTGGGTTGTCACAGACTCCACTGGGTGGCCACAGTCCCAAGGGATGTCCCCATGGGGTGGCCATAGTCCCATGGGATGGTCACAGCCCCTTTTTGGGGTGTCGCAGCCCCCACGGGGTGACCCCACTTCCCAGGGGGGTGTCACACTCGTCCTGGGGTGCTCCCAGTAAACGGTGGGACACAACCCTATCCCTGTCCCCAAACTGTGCCATCACGGGGACGAGGACCCAGCCCAGTGCCAGCCGTGGTGTCCCGGGGAACGGTTGGCACCCCTGGGAATGGCTGGCACCCCCGGGAATAGCTGGCACCCCCGGGAATGGTTGGCACCCCCGGGAATAGCAGGCACAGCGCTGCCCACCTGCTCCCCGAGGACAAGGGCACCTGCCTGCCTGGCAGAGATTCCTATCGGGATTATCGCGATGGGATTCCCGTGCCCGCAGTGCGTGCCAGGTCACGGCGTGCCCGGAGGGAGCAGTTTCCTCACGGGGAGCAGGAATTACTGTCGGGACTCGACCTCTCCGCGACGCGGCGACGGAGCTGCCGGCTCGGAGCGGGGTTAAATGGGAGCCTTAATTTGGGGTTTAATTAGCCCCGTGTTAATCTCGCCGCCGTATCTGCTCCCGGCCGGCCCGGCTGTCAGTCAGGGCATGGGGAAACCTGCCTGGCACGGCGCGGGGAGCGCCCGCCCGGGATGGGGCACGTGGAGGCCTCGGGAATGGGGGTGTGGGGATGGAGCGGGGACGGGCACGGGGGACACGCGGCTGCAGCAGGGAGGGGACACGGGGGACAGCTCTGGGGACAGGGACGTGGCTGCACCGGGAATGGGGCACAGGGATGCGGTGGGGACGGGGAGCGTGGATGCAGATGGAACGGGGATGTGGGGATGGAACGGGGATGTGGGGATGGGTCGGGGATGGGGACAGGGACACCGGGCTGCTCTGGGGACGTGCGGGCACATCGAGGACAATTCCGGGCTGAACTGGGGACAGGGACATGCGGTGGCACCGAAAACAGGGATTTGTGGCCGCACTGGGAACTGGAACACGGGTGCAGAAGGAATTGGGACGTGTGGATGCACTGGGGACAGGGACACCGGGCTGCACCAGGGACACGGGGACTGGAAACAGGGACACTCGGTGGCTCCAGGGACAGGGAACCGGGCTGGGAAGGGTGAAGGGCACAGGGCCAGGCTGGCAGTGAGGAGGTGCTGCAATTCCCGTCACTGAGCGTGGGCTCGGGCACGAATCCCACTGGCACAGGGCACGGGGTGGGTGGCAGGGGGCTGGGGACAGGGACAGCAGGGCTGGGGACTGCAGGGAGTGGCGTGTCCTCACCCCCTGTCACAGCTCTGGGTCCTCCAGGTGAAGCCTGACCAGGGTCCTCACTGTGTGTCCCCATGTCCCCATCCCAGCCTTGCTGTGCCAACCTGTCCCTGTCCCCCTCTCACTGCACAGACCCTTGTCCCCATGTCCCCATGTCCCTGTGTGTGTCCCTGTGTCCCCATTTCCTTGTGTCCCTGTGTGTGTCCCTGTGTCCCATGTTCCCATCTCAGCCTTGCTGTGCCAACCTGGGCGTCCCCATTCCCCTCTCACTGCACAGACCCCCGTCCTTGTGTTCCTATATCCCTGTATCCCTATATCCCTGTATCCCTGTATCCCTATATCCCTGTTTCCCTATATCCCTGGGTGTGTCCCTGTGTCCCTCTCCCAGCCTTGCTGTGCCAACCTGTGTGTCCCTGCTTGGAAGGTGGCAATGCCACATGGGACGTCCCCTGACAGCCTGAGCTGAGCTTTTGGGGTCCCCCTTGTCCCCTGCTCAGTCTCCCCTGGCCCAGTGCCACGTGGGGTGTCCCCTGGCAGCGCTGGGGTCCCGCTCTGGGGTGCAGGGACACATTTGGGGTGCGGGGCAGGCGACATGGGCACATCCCACACGAGGCCATCCCCGTGTCCCTGGTGACACCTGTGGAGCTTCCCGTGGCTTTTCCAAGCGTGGCCGGAGCCAGAGCCCATCCCAGGGGTGCCCACGGGTGTCCCCCAACCCCACCCCTTCCTTCCACCCCACGATGGAACCCCGGGGGCGAGGGGGGCTCTGCCCGACCCCAACCCCCCCCCAGCTGTGCCCTGGGGGACCCCCGGGTGGGTTTGGGGGTGCCGGGGCGGCGGTGCCAGGCGGTGAGTAAGCGGAGAGGGAGGGAGGGAGGGAGGGGGGTAATTAAAGGGAGGCGCTCCCGCCGCAGCAGGTTCCCACAAATGGGAGGCCCCGCGGCCACAGACACGGCACAACAAAGCACCGGGCAATTATTTGGCTCCACTGGGAGCTGCTGGTCCCGTGGTGGGGACTGGAGAGCCAGCTGGGCACCCCCCGGGCTGGCAGCGCTGGCACCGGGGCAGGGGGGTCGTGGGGTGGTTGGGAGGACACCCCTCTGGAGGGTTTGTGGGGTGAGGGGGGGGACACTCGGGTGTGGGGAGGGATGTGGTGGTGGGAGGGGGGAGGGTGGGGTGGGCACCCTTGACCCCCCTCTGACACCCTGAACCCCCCCACCGAGCACCCCAATCTCTACAAGGGGGCTGGGGACCCCCAACCCCTCTGGGACCCTGAGCCCTACAAGCGTATTGAACACCCCAATATCCTCCAAGAACCCCGAACCCCCTGAACACCCCAATCTTTGTGAGGGGACCCTGAACGCCCCCTGAGCACCCTGAACCCCCCCTGAGCACCCCAACCTCCCCCTCTGAGCATCCTGAGCCCTGAAGGGGATTGAACACCCCTGACCCCCCCAATCTTTGTGAGGGGAGGGGGGACCCTGAACCCCCTGAGCACCCCAATCTTTACTGGGGGACTGGGGACCCCCAACTCCTCTGGCACTTTGAGCCCTGAAGGGGATTGAACACCCCAAAACCCTCCAAGAACCCCAACCCCCCTGAACACCCCAATCTTTGTGATTGGACCCCCACCGGGGGGGTCTGGGGGTCCTTCAGGAGCCACCGCTGGGCGCCACCAAGTTGGGGACCCTCCGGACCCCCCTCAAATCCTCCGAGGGGTCAGTGATGAGGGGGGGGGGTCCCAAGGGGTGGGTGATGGGGGCCTGGGGGTGCCCCCAGGGATCGGTGATGGGAGGAAAGGGGGGAAAGGGGGGTCCAGGCCCCCCCGGGGGTTCCCCGGGACTCCCCCCCACTCTCGGGGGGACTCCGTGACGTCATCAGCCCCAAACGGCTCGCCCCCCACCTTTCACCAATCACAAGGGTGGCTCGGCATAGCCGCGCCTTCCATTGCCTAATCTGCCTGTCAATCAAACTGCCTGTGACCAATCGCGAGGCGCATTTTGGTCAGGTCCCACCCGAGAGGAAGTTGCGACCCCCCCCCACCCGCTGTCACTCAACCAGCGGACACGCACAGCCTGGCCTCCCGCCCATTGGCTTCTTGTGCTGTCAATCAAAAATCCGCTCTTCCATTGGCTCCCCGAGTCCGTCCGTCACCCTGGCCCTCCGCTTTCCATTGCACCGCGGAGCTGCCTATCAACCAGCGACCATTAGCGGATTGGCCGTCCGTCCCCCATCTCTCCACCGATTGGCCAGCGCGGCAGCGAGACGGACGGGGATTGGCTGCGATGCCGCGGCGGGGCGGGGCGCGCAGGGCGGTGCCCGGAGGACGAAGATGGCGCCGTGAGCGGGTCGGAGCCGCCGCCGCCCCCCCGGTCAGTGCGGGCCGAGCGGGGCCGGGGGGTGGCCGGGGCGGGGGCTGCGGGGTCGGGCACCCCTCGGTGGCTCCCACGGCCCGCCTGGATCGAGCCCCCGGTCGGGAGGGCCGCGCTTCCGGCGCCGTTGGCCCGGTCGGGGGCGGGCCCGGGCCCTCGGACCCGCCTCCCCCGGGACCCGCCGGGAGGGGCCGTAGGGGGGCCCGGGGTAGGGAGGGGGGTCTGTGGGGTCGCGGGGGGTCACCTGGGGATGGGAGGGGTCAGATCTGAGGGTCCCCGGGCCAAGGATGCCCGGGATGCTCTGCTGGTCCCCGGGGATGGGGGTGGCTGTTCCCGGGATGCTCGCAGGGTCCCCGGGGGCGAGGGGGTCAGTTCTAGGGGTCCCTGGGGATGGTGGTCCCCAGACTGGGGGTCTCCGGACCACTGAGGGGGTCTCTGGAGATGGGGGGGTCAGGTCTGGGTTTAGAGGGGGATTCATCCCCCTGGTGGGATTTGGGCAGGTTCCAAAGGTGGGATTCATCCCCATGGGGGGATTTGGGCAGGTTCCCAGGATTTAAACCAACCCCCTCCCAAATCTCGGATTATTCCAAGATTTCCTGCCGCTGAGATGTAAATCCGCAGGTGCTTGAGCTCCTCTGGGCTCTGAGTGCCCGGTTTTCCCTGTTTTTCCCTGGCAAACAAACGGAGCTACTCCTCTTGGATTCGTTTTTCCCGTAGCTGTGTTTGGATCCAGAATCCCGAGGGTTTTTTTTTTTTTTGGAGGGGGGAATTGCTGAGTTTTCCATGGATTTTTAGGGGGCTCTGATTCACCTGGAATCCAATACAAGCGAGGTACACCCGGGGGGATCCCACTGGATCTTATCCCTCTTTATTTGTCCGGGATAATGGGATCTGTCCCGGGCTGTGTCTCTGTCCTGCTTTGCAGTCAGGGCTGTTAATCCCCAGCTCGGCCCTAATCCTGCTCAAAGGGAGGGTGCAGCCCTGCAAATTCCCTGCTTTTCTGGGAAGAAGGCTCCAGGTTTTCCAGGAGAAACATTCCCTTTCATCCCAGGCCAGCGCTGGGCACCAATTCCGTCATTCCCAGGAGGCTGCAAGGGAATGGGAATTCCTTTGCCAAGGAATGAGGTGACTCATCCCCGATTCCCAGGCTATTCCAGGAGCCTGGGACTCCCACCTGGCTCTTCCCAGGGATTTATGTGCTGTGGGAGAGCCTGGAAGGGAGCCTTGGACCTGGTGCTGGCCCAGGGAAGGCTCCACATTCCCAGGGGGGAAAAGTGTGTCCCGGGATATCCCAGGGATGTGGTGGGAGCTGGGGGGGGGGTCTTCCCTGTGGTTTCCTTGGAATTCAAGCTGCCTGTGACACTGGGGGGGTGTGATGGGGGTAAATCCCAGCAGGCTTCCCAGGGATCCACAGCTTTTTCCAGGAGCCTTGGCTGCTCCTCCATCCCTGGGCATCCAAACTTCCCTGCAATCCCATTCCTCTGGACATCCAGAATCTCCATAAATACCACAAGGCTGCATTTGAGATGCCCTGAGTGATCCCAAAGCATCTGTATCCCTCAGCTTCCCTGTTTGGAGTCAGGATGTTGCCAGCAGTGGGAATAAAGACCGTTCAAGCTCAGACATGTCCTCCCTGGCACCTGATCCAGGGAATTTTTCTGGAGCAGCTGCCGGATGGGGAATTCACCAAGGGAAATGTCAAAGCTGAAGTGTCTTCAAATCCAGAACAAAAGATTCAGCAAGTTTGTGAGGATTTAGGGGCCTCTTTCCCTTGGTTTAAACCTATAAATGTTAAAAAAACCCCACGAATCTTTCCCAAAAACTCTTATCCTTTTGGGATTCCCCGAGTTGGAAAAACAGGCAGCAAGGGGTGGAAACGGGGAGATTTTGGCTCTGTGGGCACAAACCTTCTGCTTTGAAGGGTCCCTTTTTTTTTGGGAGGGGGTCTCTGTCGGCCCAGGGAGGGGCTGTGGCTTCAGGAATGGGGTGCAGGAAAACGAGGGTGTGGAAAACAAGGGAATGCTGGCTGGGAATTCCCTCGGCTGGCAGACGGAGCGCGGGGAGGTGGTGACACGTTTCTGCAGCCCCTTTGTCACACCACCCCCCCTCCGAAGGACTGGGTGAGGTGGGTGGCACAGGGAGAAGGGGAAGGGTACCAGGAGGATCCCATGGGATTGGGGGGGTCTTGGAAAGGGCTCCCTGGGCTGATCCATGTGCTCTCTCCCGGCAGCTCCAGGGCCAGCATGGCCGCGACTGCCGCCGTCAGCCCCAGCGAGTACCTGCAGCCGGCTGCCTCCGGCACCCAGGTGGGTCCAGGGCGGCCTGGGACACAGGGATGTGGCCTGGGATGTGGGAGGAACCAGGAATAGCCGCTGGGGATGTGGCAGGAGAAGGGTTGGTGGCAGGACAGGCTGGGGAGCCGCGCTCGGGGCTTCTTCCCGCTCCCGACAGCAGCTCTTCCACGGGGTTGTCCCAGGGCTTGTTCCCAATCCCAGCACCAGCTCTTCCACAGGGTTGTCCCAGGGCTTGTTCCCAATCCCAGCACCAGCTCTTCCACAGGGTTGTCCCAGGGCTTGTTCCCAATCCCAGCACCAGCTCTTCCACAGGGTTGTCCCAGGGCTTGTTCCCACTCCCAACACTCTTCCACAGGGTTGTCCCAGGGCTTGTTCCCACTCCCAACACCAGCCTTTCCTCCTTGCTCACTGTTTCCCTTCGGGATCTCTCAGGTCCGGACCACAAGGTGCTCTTGGAATTCAGGCTGAGGGGCTGGGATGGGGTAAATCCCAGCAGGCTTCCCGGGTATCCACAGCTTTTCCCAGGTATCCCCAGCTCTGTAGTGGCCATAGGGACTCATGGATGTGATTTAAAGGCCATCCTGGTGGCTCAGGCTGTGATGAGGGGCAGCTAAAGGGTAATTAACCACCTCCCTTAACGAGGAGGGTCTCAGCATGGGCTGGGCTGGATTTTGGGGTATCTGGCACAGCTCCCCATCCCTAACTTCCCTGTTTTTCCTGTCCCCAGGACTCCCAGCCCTCTCCCCTGGCCCTCCTGGCAGCCACATGTAGCAAGATCGGCCCCCCCCGCCGTGGAAGCCGCCGTGACCCCCCCGGCCCCCCCCCCAGCCCACGCCCCGAAAGCTGGTGCCCATCAAACCCGCCCCGCTGCCCCTGGGCTCTGCCAAGAGCAGCATCGGCATCCTGTCCTCCAAAGGGAACCTCTTCCAGATCCAGGGCTCCCAGGTGGGCACCTCCTACCCGGGGGGGCAGCTGGTTTTCGCCATCCAGAACCCGGCCGTGCTCAACAAGGGCTCCCGCTCGTCTTCTTCCTCCTCCTCCTCCTCCTCTTCCTCCTCCTCCTCCTCCAACATCCAGTACCAGGCGGTGCCCGGCGGGGCACAGACCATCCAGGTGCAGCCCAACCTCGCCAACCAGATCCAGATCATCCCAGGCACCAACCAGGCCATCCTCACCCCTTCCTCCTCCTCCTCCTCCTCCTCCTCCTCCTCTTCCTCCTCCTCCTCCTCCTCTCACAAGCCCGTGCCCATCAAACCTGCCCCGGCGCAGAAGGCGGGAGCGTCGCCGGGCGCGGGCGGCGTGGTCAAGTTACCCAGCGGCGGCAACGTGACTCTGACCTTGGCCAGCAACAGCCTGGTGGGCCCCGAGCAGGGCGCCCAGGCCCAGCTGCTCACGGACAGCCCTTCCAAAGCGGGCAAAAAGCCCCGGAAGAAGGCGGCGTCTCCCGCCCAACCCGCCGCCGCCGCCGCCGTGGCCGTGGCCGAGCAGGTGGAGACGGTGCTGATCGAGACGACGGCGGAGAACATCATCCAGGCCGGCAACAACCTGCTGATCGTGCAGAGCCCCGGCGCGGGGCAGCCGGCCGTGGTGCAGCAGGTGCAGGTGGTGCAGCCCAAGCAGGAGTCGCAGGTGGTGCAGATCCCACAGCAGGCCCTGCGCGTGGTCCAGGCGGCCTCGGCCACGCTGCCCACCGTGCCCCAGAAGGCCTCCCAGAACTTCCAGATCCAGGCGGCGGAGCCCACCCCGACCCAGGTACCACCTCCCCAGGTACCAGGCTCTACCTTTGCCTTGCCCACTCCCACCCAGGTACCACCTCCCCAGGTACCAGGCTCCACCTGGGCCTTCTCCTCGGCCTCACCCAGGGTTTGAGAGCTGAAGGGTTTTGAAGGAGGATCTGAAGGGTTTTGAAGGAGGAACTGAAGGGATTTTGGGAGGGTTTTGAAGGAGGAACTGAAAGGTTTTGGGCCCATCCCTGGAAGTGTCCCAGGCCAGGTTGGACGGGCCTTGGAGCAACCTGGGCTAGTGGAAGGTGTCCCTGCCCATGGCAGGGGAGTGGAACTGGATGAGCTTTAATATCCCTTCCAACCCAGAGAAGTTTTGGCTGTCCCCATCCCTGGAAGTGTCCAAGGCCAGGTTGGATGGAGCTCTGAGCAACCTAATGGAAGGTGTCCCCGGGTGGGTGGAACTGGATGAGCTTTAAGATCCCTTCCAACCCAAACCCATCCACCATTCCATGATCCCTGGGGTGTGTGTTGGAGAAGGGAAGAGGAACCATTCCCGATCTCACCCCCCTTCTCTGCCGCCCTCAGGTCTACTTCAAAACCCCCTCGGGGGAGCTGCAGACCGTGGTGCTCCAGGAGGCCTCAGCCATGGCCGTGGCTCCGTCGGGATCGTCCTGCAGCAGCCCCGTGTCCCGCAGCCCCGGCCCGGGGGGCTCCAGGAAACCCCCGCCCCGCAAGGAGCGCCCGCTGCCCAAAATCGCCCCGGCCGGGGGCATCCTGAGCCTGAACGCTGCCCAGCTGGCAGCCGCTGCCCAGGCCATGCAAACCATCAACATCAACGGGGTGCAGGTGCAGGGCGTGCCCGTCACCATCACCAACGCCGGAGGTGGGCTGGGATCCGCCCCGGAGCGGGACCGGGGCGCAGGGACACGCGGGGGGGGGGTGGCACCTCCCAGAGCTGGGAATCCCCTCCTGGAGCAGACCCCCAGGGTCGCTGTGCCCTGGCAGCAGCTCCTGTTGCTCCCTGGGTGATTCCTGGCATGGATTTTGGGGGGTCCCAAGCCCACCCTGGTCGGCTGGCTCGGGGAGGGGGGTGGCAGAGGTGCAGGAACCATCGGAGGCTTCCCAGGAGCCCAGCCCAGCTCCATCCCCTCGGAGCTCTGCAGGGGGGACACTGAGCTGGGCCCAAGGCCTTGAGGGGGCTTTCTTTTGAGGGGCCTTTTTTTTGAGGGGTCTTTTTTGAATTTCTTTTTTTTTGAGGTGTCTTTTTTGAATTTCTTTTTTTTTTCTGAGATGTCTCTTTTTGTAAGTTTTTTTTTTTTTTAGGTGTCTTTTTTTTTAAGGTGTCTTTTTTGGAGGTGTCTTTTTTTTGAGTTTTTTTTCTTAAGTGTCCTTTTTTTGAGGTGTCTTGTTTTTGAGGTGTCTTATTTTTGAGATATCTTTTTCTGATTTTTTTTTTGAGGTGTCTTTTTTTGAGGTGTCTTTTTTTTTTTGAGTTTGGTTTTTTTTCGGAGATCTTTTTTCCCTGGAGCACCAGGACCCAGAGGGACGTGGTGCAATGGGATTATCCCTCCTGCAGCCTCCCCTGCTGTGGCTCACACTTCCAAATCCCAATCCCAGCGCTGGGACATCTCCCTGCATCCTCTGGGAGCCGTGGCTGCTGGTTTGGGCTCCAGCAGAGGGAATTCCCTGTGCTTCCAGCTCCATAGCCAGGGATCACCATTCCCAGGGATCTTCCCACCTCCTGGGATCTTCCTTGAGCCCAAACCAGCCAGACCTGGCCCAGGAGCCACAGAGAGCCCTGGGGATTCCAGGACAGCCTCCGTGTCCCTGCTCCTGCCACCAGCCCTTCCCGGGGAGCTGTGTCTGTGGGAAGTTCATCTCCTTCCCCAGCCAGCCAGACCTGCTGCCTGGCCGTGGTTCCTGTGCCAGCAGCACCTCGGTTTGGCACGGGAGAGCTGTTCCTTCTTGCTCCACCAAAGGCCGTGTCAGCAGAAAACCCGCCGTGGTTTCCTGCTCCACCTTTGGCCGCTGCTCCCCCGGGATTGGCTTCTGGGGGGGGGTGGGTTTAATTGGGACAGGGGAGATGCCGTGGGCAGATGTGGAGGGGACTGGTAGGACCTGCTGGCTGTGGGTCTCAGAGAGGACATTCCCACCTCCAAAGTGCCACCAAAGAGCTGCTCCGACCCTCGGCTCGGCGCTGATTCCCGGGGAGGTGTCCCAGCTCCGCCCGCGCTCCCCCCTCTCCGACATCACCCCTCTGCTTTGCTCTGCTGCCAAATCCCACTCCTCCTTTCCCTCCTGCTGCTCCTCCTCCTCCTGCTCCTGCTGCCCTGGGAGCAGCGATCCCGCTTTGCTGATCCCATCTTCTTCTTTCCAGCTCTCCGGGTGCCGCCTCCTCCTCCGCCAGCGCCGGGGCCTGGAGCGGCCCCCTGAGGGCCCCGGGGGTAAGTCCCGTTCTTTTGCTCAATATATTGCACGTTTTTTCAAAGTTTCTTTTTTTATTTCCTCCTCTGAGAGCCCAACAGTTTTTTTTTCCCTGGAAGGGGTCCAACCAAAAACCGAAAACTTTGAAAAACCGCACAGTATATTCAGGAAAAAGGGACTTACCCGGAGGGGTGTGGGGTGGGGGGTGTGGAGCTGTGGCTGTGCTGCATGTGGGGCGGGGTGGGATGAATTTTGGGGGGTCTTCCCTCCAGCCAGCCCTTGCAGAGGGTCTGGCAGAACCCAGGGAAGGAGCGTGGCTGGCTGCTGATCCCCCTTTTCCTCCCCCAGGCCAGCAGCAGCTGACGGTGCAGAACGTGTCCGGCAACAACCTGACCATCAGTGGGCTGAGCCCCACCCAGATCCAGCTCCAGATGGAGCAGGCGCTGTCTGGAGAGATCCAGCCCGGAGAGAAGAGGAGGAGGATGGCCTGTACCTGCCCCAACTGCAAGGATGGGGAGAAGAGGTGAGTGGGAAGCAGCACATCCCATGGGAACACCACCCGAGCCTGGCCCCAGGTCACGAACCAGGTGTTGAAATTATGATGAATTACATAAAATTATTGCTCCTCTCAAACTGAGGTGCAAACAAGACCCAGTGTCAAGAGTAGGGGTTTTATTTAACAGTAAATGTGAGGCAGAGAAAGAGAGAGAAAGAAATAGGGGAAAAAAAGGGAGGGGAAGAAAGAAAGAAAAGGGAGTGGCAGAGAGAGATGAGGGAGAAAATGTGTCACCACTGTGGAGCCTGCAGTGCCCCGGGGGTCTTTTGGTCTTCCTGGTGGTGAGGGTCCCACAAAACATGGAATGCAGTGGAGATGGGTTAATATCAGTTCAGGAGATGGATTAATATAAATTCAAGGGGTGGATTAATATGAATTCAGGGGATGGATTAATATCAGTTCAGGAGATGGATTAATATCAGTTCAGGAGATGGATTAATATCAGTTCAGGAGATGGATTAATATCAGTTCAGGAGATGGATTAATATCAGTTCAGGAGGTTCCAGGCACCTCCCCTGGGGGTGGGGGAGCTTTGCAATCTCTTGGGACAGGCTCTGGATTTGTTGCCTCACTTGGATCAGGTCCTCTGGTGGTGGGAGGCCTCAGGGATGAGTCTGGGGGTGCTTTGGGGGTCTCTGATGGTTTATGAGCCCCTTCTGAGCTGCCCCTCACCTGAGTGTGTCCGTGGTCTTCCCAGAGTGGGGGGTTCACTCCTTTGCTTTGGATTTCTCCATCACACCCCCAAAACCCTTCTCCTCTGGTGGAAACTGTTACCTGGTGGATACCAGCAGGTTCCTGGGGAATATTGTCAGATTGATTTCACCAAACTGCCCAGAAAAAGGGGGGGATAAACATCTCCTGCTCTCAGGGGGCACCTCTGGGTGGTCAGAGGCTTTTCCTTGTCACACCAACCGGGCTGGGGAAGAGGCTGAAACACTGCTGAACCAAACAATCCCTGGATCCAGGGTAAATAATCCCTAGATTTGGGAATGGCACCAGGCAGAGGCTCCCCCTGGGCTGCAGAGGTGGTACAACAAGTCAAATCCTGGGTACTGTTATCCCAGAATTAAAAAGGCCGGAGCTGTCCGAGGAGAAACAAAACGCTCCAAGTCTCGCTTTGCTCTCCTGAAAACGGGATGAGCTTGGGATAACCAAGCTGAGCCTTGGGATAATCAGACAACAGGCTTGGCTCAAGTTCCCCACGAGAGTTTAAACCCGAGTTTGGGGGCACTGGGGGCTGAGGTGCCTCTGTTTGGGGCATCACCAACATTCCCTTCCCTCCCTCCGCAGGCCGGGGGATCCAGGCAAGAAGAAGCACATCTGCCACATCCCCGAGTGCGGCAGAACCTTCCGGAAGACGTCCCTGCTGAGGGCCCACGTGAGGCTGCACACGGGGGAGAGGCCCTTCGTGTGCAACTGGGTGTTCTGCGGGAAGCGCTTCACGCGCTCCGACGAGCTGCAGCGGCACGCGCGGACACACACGGGTGAGGGGTAAACCCTGGGATAAACCCTGGGATAAACCCTGGGATAAACCCCTGGGATAACCCCCAAATCCTGGGATAACCCCCAAACCTGGGACACACACGGGTGAGGCGTAAACCCTGGGATAAACCCCAAATCCTGGGATAAACCCCTCTGGGATACCCCCAAATCCTGGGATAACCCCTCTGGGACACACACGGGTGAGGGGCCCGGGTCCTGGATAAACCCCTGGGATAACCCCTCTGGGATACCCCCAAATCCTGGGATAAACCCCTAGGATACCCCCCAAAACCTGGGATAAACCCCTGGGACACCCCCCAAATCCTGGGATAACCCCCAAACCTGGGACACACACGGGTGAGGGGTAAACCCCTGGGATAAACCCCCTGGGACACCCCCCAAATCCTGGGATAAACCCCTGGGATAAACCCCTGGGATAAACCCCTGGGATACCCCACAAACCCTGGGACACACACAGGTGAGGGACCCCAAATCCTGGGATGAACCCTCTGGGATAACCCCCAAATCCTGGGATAAACCCCTGGGATACCCCCCAAATCCTGGGATAACCCCCCTGGGACACCCTCCAAATCCTGGGATAACTGCCCTGGGATACCCCCAAATCCTGGGATAACCCCCTGGGATACCCCCCAAATCCTGGGATAACTCCCCTGGGACACTCCCCAAACCTGGGACACACACGGCTCAGGCACCCCAAATCCTGGGATACCCCCCAAACCTGGGACACACACGGGTCAGGGACCCCCAAGGACCCCCAGAGACCCCCAAAATCCTGGGATAGCACCCCTGGGCCACCCCCAATCCCTGCCCCAGCCCCCCCGGGTGATGGACCCCCCTGAGTTGTCCGTGTGGGTGGAGTTCCTGGGAGTTCCTGGGAGTTCCTGGCAGGATTTTGGGGGGGTCTCCACTGCTCTGGGGTCTCCTGGTGACGGAGGTGCCGTGGCAGGGGGAGGGGGGGGATCGAGGGGGTCCTGCCCTGGTGGGGTCCCCACTGCCCTGCCCTGGCAGGGGGACACAGGTACAGCCCCACCTGGCCAGGGGGGTCCCTGTGCCACCCCCTGGCACCCCCTGAGTGTCCCCTCTGCCCGCAGGTGACAAGAGGTTCGAGTGTGCCCAGTGCCAGAAACGCTTCATGCGCTCCGACCACCTGACCAAGCACTACAAGACCCACCTGGTCACCAAGAACTTGTAGGGCCTGGAGGGGGGACCCACCCCCCCCACTCCCCACACCCCACAGCCAGGCCCAGGAGCACTCCAGAGCCCCCCTCCCCAGGAAGTGGGACCCCAAGGGATGTCCCCAAACCCTCCCGTGCCCCCCAGAGGTGCCACCCGGGGTCAGGGGGTGGCCCAGCAGCACCGGGAGCCCTCCCTGGGGTGTCCCCCAAAAGGAGGCAGGGCAGGGGGGAGAGGCCCCACAGCACATTCCTACTTTGTATTTAAATCTATAAATAGCTATAAATATCTATATGCCCCCTTTGGAAGGTCCCCTTTTTCTATGGAGATCGTTGCCTTACGCTCCCGATTCCCAACCCTGTGGATCATGAGTGCTTTTCTAATCTCTATTTAACCCCCTTTTCCTCCTCAGATTTCCCAAAACTCAAGGGGTTTTTTGTTTTGGTTTTTTTTTGGTTTTTTTTTTGTTTTGTTTTGTTTTTTGGGGTCTTTGGGGGTTTCTTTCCTTTCCTTTCCTTTCCTTTCCTTTCCTTTCCTTTCCTTTCCTTTCCTTTCCTTTCCTTTCCTTTCCTTTCCTTTCCTTTCCTTTCCTTTCCTTTCCTTTCCTTTCCTTTCCTTTCCTTTCCTTTCCTTTCCTTTCCTTTCCTTTCCTTTCCTTTCCTCTCCTCTTTCCTTTCCTTTCCTTTCCTTTCCTTTCCTTTCCTTTCCTTTCCTTTCCTTTCCTTTCCTTTCCTTTCCTTTCCTTTCCTTTCCTTTCCTTTCCTTTCCTTTCCTTTCCTTTCCTTTTTTTGTTTGTTTTGTTTGTTTGTTTGTTTTTCTCTCCCAAAACTCAAGTTTTTTCTGGTTTGTTTTTGTTTGTTTGTTTTATTTTGTTTTTTCCCCCTCCTCTTAAAAATTTCCCTCTCCCGACTTCTCAATTCCCAACCAACGTGGAAAACGTTTTCCTTCGGAATTTTGGGACTCCCTCCCCTGTGCCCCCTCTGTGTACAGTGTACATTGTATCATAGATTATATTGCTTTGGAGCTTTTAAATTAAACGAAAAAAATCCACTTTATTTTTTAGTTGTAACGAGCCCGAGGGTGTTTTTCCCTGGATTATGTGATTGGATCTGTTCCTGTTTTCTGAACTGTACCTGGAGACAGCCAGGAGCTTTTCCTTGCTAAATAAATTTAGTCACCAGAGGCAAATGCTTGCTGTGCCACCAAGGCTCCTTTCTTTCCGGGGCTGGGAATGTTCCGGATCCAGTGGGGTGTGGGAGGGAGTCGAGGGCAGGAGGAAAGTGGGATTTATTGGCAGGGATCCCAGATATTGATGGAAATGGATTTATTTACAGGAAAACAGTCCTGGAGCTTCTGCTCCCATGGATTGCCAGGTCAGGAGTGTGGGTTTGTCCCCAAGGTTCCCTGTGCCCAGTGTCCCCAAACCCCTGTGTCCCCTCTGCCCCCACTGTCCCCCAGGCCCCAATATCCCATCCCTGTTCCCAGTGTCCCCAAATCCTGTGTCCCCCCTGCCCCCAGCCCCCAATATCCCATCCCCATTTCCCTGTGCCCAGTGTCCCCAAACCCCTGTGTCCCCCCTGCCCCCAGTGTCCCCCAGACCCCAATATCCCATCCCCATTTCCCTGTTCCCAGTGTCCCCAAATCCCTGTGCCCCCCCTGCCCTCTGTTTCCCTCCAGTGTCCCCATGCCTTGTCCCCGCTTTCCCTCTCCCAGATGTCCCCAAATCCTCGTCCCCCCCATCTCCCAGCCCCTCTCCCTTGTCACCATCCCCCCCAGACCCCAATATCCCATCCCCATGTTCCCTGTCCCCGCTGTCCCCAAATCCCCATGGCCCCCAATTGCCCCCCAGCCCCATGTCTTGCTCAACCTTCCCCGTCCCCACTGTCCCCAAATCAGTGTCCCCCAGCCCTCAGTGTCCCCGAACTGTCCCCCAGACCCCCCCATATCCCGTCCCCCCCTCCCCTGTCCCCCCCCCCCCCGCGGTCTCTGTCCCTTTAAGAGCCCCCCACGTGTCTGTTTATACCCGACGCCACTTCCGGGTCCTCTCGCCCCGCCCCCTCCCTCTCCTCCAATCGGCTTCCAGCACTCCCAGCTCCGCCGCTTCCTATTGGCTGTGGAATGGAGGCGCGGCCGCGGTTGGCCCCGCCCCCGGCGCGGGGGAGGCCCCTCCGGGTGGGTGGCGATGGATCTGGAGGGGCTGCGCAAGGAATACCGGGGGGACACCGAGGTGGGACGGGGGGGACACGGGGGGCTGGGCCGGGGGGACCCCCAGGGTGTCCTTAGGGCCGGGGGGACCCCCCTTCTGTAAGAGAACCCCCCCACCGGGGTATTCCCTCCTCAGTCCTCCCCCGCAGTGTGTCCCCAAGGCACGGGGACCCTCCCCAGCCAGGGTGACCCCCCCAGGATGTCCCCAAGGCCCTCAGGACCCCCCCACCGTGCTGGCAGTGACCCCAGGACCAGGGCACCCCCCACCCCGAGCTGTCCCCAAGACTTTGAGTGACCCCTTACTTTGTCCCCAAGACCTCTGTTGACCCCTTAAGTTGACCCCAATATCTGAGATGACCCCCCTAGACTGTCCCCAAGACCTGAGATGACCCTCTAGCTTGTCCCCAAGACCTCAGGTGACCCCCCCCAGGTTGTCCCCAAGACCTCAGGTGACCCCCTAAGTTGTCCCCAAGACATCAGGTGACCCCTTAACTTGTCCCCAAGACCTTGAGTGACCCCCCCAGACTGTCCCCAAAGCCCTGGGGTCCCCCCTCCTTCCCCTCACAGCTCCCCCCGTGTGGGTGTCACCCCCTCCCCTGCATCCAGCGGGACCCCCCCGTGTCCCCCCACCCCAAAGCGTGTCCCCCACGCCCCACACCTGTCCCCCCGTGTCCCCAGGCCTTCGAGGAGCAGCACCTGGTGTCCCACGATCCCATAGAACAATTCCAAGCCTGGTTCCAGGAGGCCCGGCAGTGCCCGGACATCGGGGAGGTCAACGCCATGTGCTTGGCCACCTGCTCCAGGTGACACCGAGGGGGGTGACACGGGGGTCCCCTGGCCTTGGGGGGGGGGTCCTGTCCTGTCCTCACCCCCCCCCTCCTCCTTCCAGGGATGGGAAGCCCTCGGCCAGGATGGTGCTGCTGAAGGGATTCGGGAAGGACGGATTCCGCTTCTTCACCAACCACGAGAGCAGGAAGGGCAAGGAGCTGGTGAGGGCTGAGGGGGGGGCTTGGGGGATGGTTTGGGGGGGGCTCTGGGGGCGCTGGGGGGTTCTGAGGGGCTCTGGGGGTGCTGGGTGGGCTCTGGGGCTCTTGGAGGGGCTTTGGGGGTACTGAGTGGGTTCTGGGGGTGCTGGGGGGCTCTGGGAGTGCTGGGTGAGCTCTGGGGGTGCTGAGTGGGCTCTGGGGCTCTTGGAGGGGCTCTGGGGGTGCTGGAGGGGCTTTGGGGGTGCTGGGGGGGCTTTGGGGGTGCTGTGGGGTCACTGGGGGATGCTGGGGGGACACTGGGGCTCTTGGGGGGCTCTGGGGGTGCTTGGAGGTTCTGGGGATGCTGGGGGAACTCTGGGGTTGCTGGGGGGCTCTGGGGGTTCTGGGGGGTCATTGGGGGTGCTGGGTGGGTTCTGGGGGTGCTGGAGGGGCTTTGGGGGTGCAGGGGTGGGTTTGAGGGTTCTAGGGATGCTGGGGCGAGCTCTGGGGGTGCTGGGTGGGCTCTGGGGCTCTTGGAGGGGCTTTGGGGGTACTGAGTGGGTTCTGGGGGTGCTGGGGGGCTCTGGGAGTGCTGGGTGAGCTCTGGGGATGCTGGCTGGGCTCTGGGGCTCTTGGAGGGGCTCTGGGGGTGCTGGAGGGGCTTTGGGGGTGCTGGAGGGGCTTTGGGGGTGCTGGGGGGGCTTTGGGGGTGCTGGGGGGTCACTGGGGGTGCTGGGGGGACACTGGGGCTCTTGCGGGGCTCTGGGAGTGCTTGGAGGTTCTGGGGGTGCTGGAGGGGCTTTGGGGGTGCTGGGGGGCTCCGGGGGTGCTGGGTGGGCTCTGGGGGTGCTGGGGGAACACTGGGGGTGCTGGGTGGGCTCTGGGGGTTCCCCAGGGTGGCAGCACCTTCCCAGCCCCTCTGCACTGTCCCTGTGATGCCAAACAGCCCCGTTTTGGGGCCCCCCCCCGTGGGGGCACCTCCTGCTGCAGCAGATCCCGGGGTATCCCAGATTTCTGGAGCTGGGAATGCTGTGGGAGCGCTGACAGCTCCCTCCCCTTCCCCCCAGGAGTCCAATCCCTTCGCTTCCCTCGTCTTCTACTGGGAGCCCCTCAGCCGGCAGGTGAGGGGGGGTCCCCTGGGGGGGTGGGGGGAGCACAGAGAATTCCTTGGAATGGTGTCCAGGGGGACCCTGGGGCTCCCACGGAGCGTGGGGGGGTCACACTCGGATGGGTCCCACCCCCTGAGGGTGAGGTGTGATGAGGGGTGGCCGTGTTTTGGGGTGGGAAAGTGAGGGAGTGGGGTGGGAAAGTCAGGGAATGGGGTGGGAAAGTCAGGGAAGGGGGTGGGAAAGTCAGGAAATGGGGTGGGAAAGTCAGGGAATGGGGTGGGAAAGTCAGGAAATGGGGTGGGAAAGTCAGGGGAATGGGGTGGGAAAGTCAGGGGAATGGGGTGGGAAAGTCAGGGGAATGGGGTGGGAAAGTCAGGGAATGGGGTGGGAAAGTCAGGGAATGGGGCGTTTCCCTGCGCAGGAGCCCCTTTGGAGCTGTTGTCCAGGTCCCAGGTGATGGTGGTGCCTGTGTTTTGGGGGGAGCAGTCAGGGCATGGGGTGTTCTCCCCCTCGGGAGCCCCCTGGGAGCCGTGTCCCGGCTCTGAGCCGCCCTTCCCGCCCCAGGTCCGGGTGGAGGGCTCCGTGAGGCGGCTCCCGGAGGAGGAATCCGAGCGCTACTTCTACTCCCGGCCCCGGAGCAGCCAGATCGGGGCCGTGGTGAGCCGGCAGAGCTCCGTCATCCCCGACCGGGAGGTGAGCCCGCCCTTCCCGAGGGAACCACCGGGGGCTGCCCCGTCCAGCGCCCCCCTCACCCCTCCCCGTTCCCGCAGTACCTGAGGAAGAGGAACGCGGAGCTGGAGGAGAAATTCCGGGACACGCCGGTGCCCAAACCGCACTACTGGTGAGTGCTGGGGGGCTCTTTGGGGGGGTTTCCTCGCCCCCTGCGCCCCCCTAACGCCCCGCGTGCCCCTGCCAGGGGTGGGTACATCCTGGAGCCGGAGGTGGTGGAGTTCTGGCAGGGCCAGACCAACCGGCTGCACGACCGGATCGTGTTCCGGAGGCTCCGGGATCGCTCGGCCCCGCTGGGGGCCATGACCCACCCCGGCCACGGGGACTGGGTCTACGAGCGCTTCTCCCCCTGAGGATCCCCCTTCTGGAATGCCACCTGTGCCAGAGCCACCCCCTCGCCAACCCCTCGTGGGGTGCTGGGAATCGCGTCCGACCCCCCCAGGAATTCCCGGCGCCTTCCTCCGCATCCAGTGCTGCTGGGGGTTAATTAATCGTGTTAATGACTGTGGAGAGACCCCAGTTGTGACCCCAGTGATCCCCCCCCCCCCAGTCCTGCCACTTCCACTGCCTGTGCTCCGCGTTTTAGCTGGAATCATGGAATGTGCTCAATTCCCAGTGCATTATTGCTCTTGTTTAATTGATTTATTTCATTAATGTCACCACGGTGTCACCCCTGGCTCTGTCCCAGCACCAGTCCTGCCACTGCCACTGCCTGTGCTCAATGTTTTAGCTGGAGTTGTGTTTTAGCTGGAGTTGTGTTTTAGCTGGAGTTGTGTTTTAGCTGGAGTTGTGTTTTAGCTGGAATCATGGAATGTGCTCAATTCCCAGTGTATTATTGCTCTTGTTTAATTGATTTATTTAATTAATGTCACCCTGGTGTCACCCCTGGCTCTGCCCCAGCACCAGTCCTGGCCACTGCCACCACCTGTGCTCCATGTTTTAGCTGGAATCCTGTTTTAGCTGGAATCCTGTTTTAGCTGGAATCATGGAATGTGCTCAATTCCCGACGTATTATTGCTCTTGTTTAATTGCCTCATTAATGTCACCCCGGTGTCACCCCTGGCTCCGTCCCAGCACTGTGGGAACCCCCCCCAACCCTCCCCCTGTCCCCTCCCTCCAGCTGAGCTTGGAAAAATCCCATCCGGATGTCCCCGAGGAGGTTTTGGGTTAATTGTTACCCACACGGGGCCGGGCTCTCCTGGGACAGCCGGGAATCCCGGCCCTGGAGCCGGCCCTGGGTCACATCCCAGTGAAACCAGGCCCTCATAACCTTCCCCCTCCTTCCCTGCTCCGTGTTTGCCATCCCAGCCTCTGGATGGTGCTCCCCCGGTGGGAACCACATGTGGATATCACTGGGAAAAGGGGTGTCAGGGACCCCAAAATGGGGTAAAAACCAGCTTCAGTTGGCCCCAAAATAGGGTAAAAACCACTAAACCCACCCCAAAATGGAGCTGGAGAACATCAAACCGCCCCTAAAAAGCCCCCGAACCCCTCAAAAGCGTCCCTGGAGAACCTCAGACCGCCCTTAAAAATCATCTGGAGACCTTCAAACCACCCTAAGGAGCCCCAAAACCACCCCTGAAGAACCTCAAACACCCCCCCCTTCCCAAAAAAGCCCCCAGTCCCCCCAAAAAGGTTCTGGAGACCTGAAAACCACCCTGAAAACCCTTCAAAGCTCCTCCCCCCCCCAAAACCCCCAAACCTGCTCCTGAAGAGCCTCAAACCACCCCAGAGAGGGTCTGGGGGACCCCAAGCCACCCCAAATGTGGTTCCCACCCTGAATGGGGGGAAGGGGGAGGCTGTCACAGCCCCTCCCAGTCGTACCCATCCCTCGGCACTGGGAGGGACAGGAGGGGACAGAGGCACAGGAGGGGACAGGGGGTGTCCCAGGAAGGGGCTGGGACCCCCCCCAGTCCCGGCGGGAGGAGCAGGACCCGAGCCCAGACCCCCCGGGCTGGGCGTTAATGATCCCACGGGCTCCTCCCTCCTCTCCCTCGTCGCTCCCTTCCCGGGACAAAGAGCAGCCCGAGAGCAAACACGGCCCTGGCACTGCCCCCGTGCCGGGAAACGGGCACTTGGCACCCGCCGGGCTTTTGTCGGAGCTGGGAAGTGCTCGGAGCCTGCGGAGTTGGGGCACGGCCGCGCCCTGCGGGGCAGGGAGGGCACCGCGGGCACCCCCCGTGTCCCTGGAACCCCCCCGTGTCCCTGGAACCCCCCCCGTGTCCCTGGAACCCCCCCGTGTCCCTGGAACCCCCCCGTGTCCCTGCTCCAGGGGGTCGGGCATTCCCCGGGATGGATTCCCCGGGGTGGCTCCGCTCCCAGTGGGGTCCTGGAGGGATCCAGAGCCCTCCTCCCACCCTGCCAGGCTGGATCCAGGGATCTGCCGAGCTCTCCCTGGAGCTGCCTCTGCTTCCACCCCCGCGGGGTCAGGGATTCCCCGGGATGGCTTTGCTCCTGCTGGAGTTCTGGAAGGATCCAGAGCCCTCCCACCCAGGGGCTGGGATCCACCAAGATCCCCCTGGAGCTGCCTCTGCTTCCACTGCCACGGGGGCAGGGATTCCCTGGGATGGCTTTGCTCCCAGTGGGGTCCTGGAAGGATCCAGAGCCCTCCCACCCTGCCAGGCTGGATCCAGGGATGTGCTGAGCTCTCCCTGGTTTATTAACAGCAGTTAATTGGCAGCAGGTGCCAGAGCTTCCAACACCCCCAGCAGCCAGCAGGAGCCCCCCGGGGTCGGCTCCCCCCTTCCAGCAGCGGGGAGCGATTCCCTGAGGAATGTTGCTCCTCCCGGGAGCCCCCCGTGGAGGCAGCTCCGGGGGGATTGGCCCAGCGGGGCAGGGAAGTGTCACATCCCGAGTTTTGGGGCTGACTTGGCAAGGACACGGCGTGGGACTGGGAGCTCGGGATGGGGAATGGGATGGGGGCAGAGCTGGGTGGGCTCTGGGCTCGGGGGGAGTGTCCTCATCCCAGTATGAACCAGTCAGCCTGGGGAGGGGCGGGGGGAGGGACGGGCTCAACCATCCCGGGTCCGTGATTATCCCTGGGATAAACCCCCTCCCGAGTCCTCTCTCCTCCCGGGGCCGCGTGGATCGGCATTCCCGGGGTGGCCGGAGGGTGACATCCCGCCGGGTCACTTCTCCTCCCTCTCGGCGGCCCCGCAGAGGTTCGGGTGCTCTGCCAGCGTCGCCCTCACTTTCTTCTTCTCCTTGAAGCGCCCCGAGTGGGAGACCTTGACGTGCTTCCCCTTGGTGCTCTTGTCCACGAGCTTCTCCAGGCGGGCGGCGAAGCCGGGGGGTCCCTCGGGGCCGGTGCCCTCCTGGGGGTCCCCCCCGGGGGCCGCGGGGCCGTCGGGGGTCTCGTAGAGCACCGTGGGCGCTGCCTGGCGCTTCCTCAGGAACGTCAGCTTCCACCAGCCGTGGCCGTCGGCCATCCTGGAACGGGAATTCGGGGGGGGGGTCGTGCTCCCTCCTGTGTGTGTGTGGGGGGTTCCTCGGACCCCCGGGACGTGATTCCAGAGGGATGGAAGCCGGCGCTGGCTTCGCTTGCGGTGCTTCCCCGCTGGGATCGGCGTGGGATCGGGGATGGGGGAGCACCCCGCGGGTACCAGGAAGGGATGCTCCATGGCTCGGGAATTCCGCAGCGCCGGGAAAAGGCCGCTGGCAGCGCCCGGGAGGTGCCTTATCAGCCACGTGTAGCGGGGCAGGGAGGGAGCCCGGTGAGCAAACAGGAACAGGAACTGGGAGCAGGTGGGAGCTGGGGAGGGGCCGGGGTCCCACCCCGGGACTGGGGTTGCCTCTCGCTGGAGGGGACGGGCGGGAGCGTTGGAAAGGCTTGGGAATGTTCCGGGAACGCTCCAGGAAGGCTCCAGCGATCCAGGAAGGCTCCCGGAGCCGCGCGTGGCTCCAGGGCAGGAACCCAGGAAGGCGGAGGAGCCAAAAGCTTCCCTGGCCGCGGGCAGGGACGGGATTCCCGGCGCCCTGTGCCCATCCCGGGGGTCGGCGCAGCCCCGTGTCCCCCCCCACGGGGCTGGGCCACCCCCACCCCCTGCCCGGCCCCTCCCCACTGTCACCCCCTGGCATCAATTTGGGGGGATAAAAAACCTCCCTTGTCCTCGCTGGAAATGGGGGCGAGGTCACAAAAATTAGGGCCACCAGTGGGGTGGTGGCCCCTGTGTCCCCCCACGCCCCCCCCGTGCCAGAGCCAGGTGGGACCACCCCCGACTGGTGTCCCCGGGGTGTCCCGGGGGTGTCCCCGGGGTTCCCACACCCCGTCCCCACCTCGGACACCCCGTCCCTGTACCTGCTGCTCCCACGCCCGGGGTGTCCCGGGGGTGTCCCGGGGGTGTCCCGGGGGTGTCCCGGCCGGGGGGCGCGGGCAGGTGCCGTTCACCTGCCGCCGTCCCGGTGTTCCCGTCAAGGTGAACCCGCGCCCAAACCCCTCCTGCCGGAGCAAACAGCGGGGCCGGGCCAGGCTCGGCTGAATATTCATGACGGGGAGCGGTGCCAGCGTCCCCCGGGTGGCCCCGGGTGGCTCTGAGTGGCCCCGGGTGGCTGCCACCGCACCAGGCTGGCCGTGGGGGCTCCGGTGTCGCCGCCCCGACGGCCCCGAGGTCGGGCAACCCGGGGGTCCAGGGCTCCGGCTGCCGGTGGGATCTGCCGAAACGGGGCCGGTTCGTGCCTCCCGCTGCTCCCCACGGGGTGTCCCCGCACGGGGTGTGTCCCCACGGGACGTGTCCCCGCGTGGGGACGAGCTGGTGGCTCCCTGACTCTGGACCTGGGGGTGGCACGTCCAGGATCCCTCGAGAAGCACAAGAGCCAAGATCCCCATGGGAACGGCAGAGGGTATCCCAGGTCCCTTGGGGATTCCTGGGAGGGGATAAAAGTGATCCCAGATCCCGGGGGGGAGTCAGAACTGATCCCAGATCCCTCATGGGTCCCTGGTGGAGAGTGAGAACTGATCCCGGGTTCCTTGTTGGGACATCCAGTGGTCCCTGAGGGATCTGGGATCTGCTCTAGGAAACCCCCCCAGAGATCCCCAAGGGATGTAGGGCAGGCTCTGGGGATCCCGAGGGGATCTTGGTTCTGTGCTGGGGCATCCAGTGCTTCTCAAGGGATCTGGGATCCCCGAGGGATCCGGGATGCGCTCTGGGGACAACTGGGGATCCCCCCTGGATCTGGGGTGTGCTTGGGACCGTGAGGGGCGGCTGTGGGGGTTCCCCGGGGGATTCCCGGCTCTGTCCTGGGGCTCCTCCGGGAGCAGGATCGGGATCGGGACCCTCCGAGAGAGACCCCGTGCTCCCATTGGTCCGGGCTGGACCCGCCCCTTCCCCTCTCCAGCCAATCGCGACGCCGGCACGTGACGCTGCCGCCGGGATGCCGCGTTCTGATTGGCGAGGAGGCGGGCCCTTTGGACAGAGCACGTTTTGATTGGCTGAGGGGCGCGCGCCGAGGCAGGGGATTGGCTGCGGCGGGGGAAGGCGGAAGCGGCGCTAATGGCGACATGGAGGTGTGGGATCGGGACGGGATCGGGATCGGGAAAGGGGCCGGGAGCGGGGCCAGGGCCGCGTTCGGGGAGCGGGGAAGGGCCCCAGGCCCGGGGCAGCGGGGACAGGCCGTACCCGGGCGCTGGAGCGGGAGGTCTTCCCCCTGACCCCGATCCTGGTGCTGCTCCTGGTGCCGATCCCGGTCGGGCTCCTCCAGCCCCGCTCCCTCCGTGTCCCCCCCGCAGGTCCCTCCCCAGGACTACCGGAACGTGCCCATCGACATCCAGACCAGCAAACTCCTGGGTGCGGGAAAGTCATCCCGGGATTTGGGGACCCCTCTGTCCCCTCCGGAGCCGGGGAGGGAGCCGGGAATTCATCCCAGTGTTTGGCCCTCCACTCTGGCTTCCCCTCTTTCCCCTTCAGCCATTTACAAACCGGGGAATTCATCCCAGTGTTTGGCCCCCACCCCAATCCCCCCTTTCCCCACCAGACCTGGAGAAGATCTGGGAATTCCTCCCTGTCTTTGCCCCCCCACCCCGAGCCCCCTTTTCCCCTCCCACACCTGAGAACGAGCCGGGAATTCCTCCCACCGTTCCTCCCCCTGGAACACGCAGGGTCTGTGCTTCCTTCCCACCCCTGGAGCCTCTCTTGGGGGGGTCACCCCCACCTTGTGCCCCCCAGGTGACCCCCTGTTCCCCCCTGTCCCCCCCTGTCCCCAGACTGGCTCGTGGACAGGCGCCACTGCAGCCTGAAGTGGCAGAGCCAAGTGCAGCTCATCCGGCAGCGGATCGACGTGGCCATCCAGGACATGCCGGAGAACCAGGAGATCAAACAGCTCCTGGAGGGATCCTGTGAGTGGCATCAGGGGGCTGGATCCCTTGGGAGAGCCGGGAGACGGGCTGGGAGCCTGTTCCCAAGGGTTTGGGGGGGGTTTGGTCTCCCCTGAGCCAGGAGATGGGAGCTGGTGGGGTCGGGAGTTGGGGCTGAGCTGGGAGGAGGTGACACCCCCTGGACTTCCTGGGGTGATCCCAGACTTCCCAGTGATCCCAGCCCACCCCCCCACCCCAGACCTGCACTACTTCCACTGCCTGAGGATTGTGGAGATCCTCAAGGGCACCGAGGCCTCCACCAAGAACCTCTTTGGCCGTTACTCGTCCCAGCGGATGAAGGTGAGACGGGGCTGGGAGCCTTCCTCACCATCCTCCCCTTCCTCACCCTCCTCATCTCTGCCTCCTTTTCCTCCTTTTTTTCCTCCTTTTCCTTTTTTTCCTCCTCTTCCTCCTCACCTTCCTCATTATCCTCTGCCTCCTCTTCTTCCTCACCCTCCTCATCCTGCTCTTCCTCCCCCCCAGGACTGGCAGGAGATCGTGACCCTCTATGAGAAGGAGAACACCTACCTGGGTAAGGCAGGGGGGGCTGGGGGGCTCAGGAGGGACCCTGGGGGGGTTGGTGGGATCTCCAGACTGGGCTGGGGAAGGGGCAGAATGTGCTGGAATTCCAAATCCCACCGGGATGGAGCTCTGAGGGGTCTGGGATGCCCCAAGGCCCGTGTGAGTGGATGGAATTCAGGCTCCAGCCTGGGATGGGGTGGGCAGGACACGATGGGATGGGACCCCCAGGTTGTCTGGGGCATCCCAGGGACCCCCACGGGTGGGTGGGATCCAACCCCCAGACTGGGACGGGGAAGGGACGGGATGTGCTGGAATTCCAAATCCCGCCGGGGTGGAGCTCTGAGGGGTCTGGGATGCCCTGAGACCCCCCCGGGTGACCCCCCCTGCCCTGGGTGCCCCCCCAGCTGAGCTCTCCAGCCTCCTGGTCCGCAGCATCAGCTACGAGATCCCGTCCCTGCGGAGGCAGCTCGGGAGGTGCCAACAGGCCCAGCAGGACTTTTCCCGGCGGGAAGAGGAGTGTCAGGTGGGAGCAGCCGAGCTCAGGGAGCGCTTCCTGGCCTCCTGCAAACAGTATGGAATCACTGTGAGTGCCTGGGGGGGACCAACAGCCCCGAAACCAGCCCCCAGCCCGCCCCAAAGCAGCCCCCAAACCCCGAAAACAGCCCCCCCCAAAATGGCCCCAAACCCCTCTGAAAATAGCTCCCAGCCCAAAAGAGCCCCAAACCTTCCAGAAACAGCCCCAAACCCTCCCAAACAGCCCCACCTCCCCAAAACGGCTCCCACCTCCCAAAAAACAGACCCCAACCCACTGAAAACAGCCCCCCCCCCAAAACAGGCCCCTCACATCCCAAAACAGCCCCCAAACCCTCCCAAACACCCCTTTCCCCCAAAAACAGCTCCCACCCCTCAACAACCAGCCCCAAACCCCACAGAACAGCCCCCTCCCACCCCAAACCACCCCCAACCTCCCCTCTAAAGAGCCCCTGACACCCCCAAACAACCCCCTCCCACCCAGAGCAGCCCCCACTCCCCCCATCTGTCCTGGGAGGGCTGAGACTGGCAGCAGTGTCCCTGTGGTGTCCCTGTGGTGTCCCTGTGGTGTCCCCGTGGTGTCCCCACTCCCAGGGCAGGAGCTGGGGGTCCGATGGTGACCCCACGCCCCCCCATGTCCCCGTCCTGCCCCCAGAGCCCCCCGAGGGGGGGCTTTGGCTGCCTGTCCCCCCCCCAGTGACACGTCCCCTGGTGTCCCCAGGGTGACAACGTGCGGCAGGAGCTGCTGGCCCTGGTGCAGGACCTGCCCTCGCTGCTGTCCCGTGTCGGGGACGCCGTGGGGGACCTGGGGGAGGCCATCGAGCTCTACCAGGCCTGTGTGGGCTTCGTGTGTGACAGGTATGGGAACAGGGGCACAGGGACAGACCCTCGGGGACAGGGGGACAGACCCTGAGGGGACAGACCCTAGGGGACAGGGACAGGGGGACAGACCCCCAAGGAGAGCTCCTCCTGCCCCCTGTCCCCAACGAGGAACTGTCCCCCAGTCTGGGGCTCTCTGGGTGGGGTTGGGTGGTCCCCCCCATCCCTGATGTCCCCCCATGGTGTCCCCAGCCCTGCTGAGCCTGTGCTGCCTCAGGATGATCCCCTCCATCCCTGGTGTCCCCCTCATGTCCCCAGCCCCTCGGAGGTGGTACTGCCTCAGGATGATCCCCCCTCATCCCCGGTGTCCCCCCATGGTGTCCCCAGCCCCTCGGAGGCCGTGGTGCCCCCCCCATCCCCGCTGTCCCCCCGTGCCCCCAGCCCCTCGGAGGCCGTGATGTCTCACCCCATCCCCGCTGTCCCCCCGTGCCCCCAGCCCCTCGGAGGCCGTGGTGCCCCCCCCATCCCCGCTGTCCCCCCGTGCCCCCAGCCCCTCGGAGGCCGTGGTGCCCCTGCTGCGGCACGTGTGTGCCCGCGGGAACAGCACGGTGCGGGAGTGGCGGACGGGCCGGGAGCCGCGGCGGGTGGAGCGGCCGGAGCTGCGGGAGGAGGAGCCGGAGCCGCCCCGGGAGGACACGGTCAGACCCCCTGAGGGACCCCAAACCCCTCTGCGGGGCCTTGGCGGGGCCCGGCTGTTCCCCCTCCCTCCCTAAAGCTTTCAGCGGGGTCCTTCCCACAGATCGACTGGGGGGATTTCCCGCTGGATCCCCCCCCGGGAGGGGACGGAGGAGCTGCCGAGGGGGGCGAGGAGATCGACTGGGGGATCACGGTGGAGCCCAGTGCTCAGGTGTGTGACACCCCCCCGGGGCTGGGATTGCCCTGCTCCAGGGCCTGGGGGTGTCCCGGCCCCATCCCTGTCACCAAGTGCTCCAACCCCACCCAAAACAGCCCCCAGACCCTCCCAAACAGCCCCCAAACCCTCCTAAACAGCTCCTAAACCCTCCCAAACAGACCCCTTCTCCCCAAAACAGCCCCCAAACCCTCCTAAACAGCCCCCAAACCCTCCCAAACAGACCCCTTCTCCCCAAAACAGCCCCCAACCCACACAGAGCAGCCCCCAAACCCTCCTAAACAGCCCCTAAATCGTCCCAAACAGCCCCTTTCTCCCCAAAACAGCTCCCACCCACCAAAACAGCCCCGACACCCCTAAAACAGCCCCTAAACCCCCCAAAACAGCCCTGGGGGGTCACAGTATCCCAGTCCCCAGCCCTGTGACCCCCCCTGGCTGTTCCCCCCGGGATCAGACCCTGCCCCAGGGCCCTGAGGGGTGTCCTGGGGGGTGTCCTGGGGGGTGTCCTGGTCCCCCCACCCCACCCCAATGTCACCCCTATGTCCCAGCAGGAGGGTGGCATCGACTGGGGGGCTGGAGGGGACGAGGAGGTGCAGATCACGGTGCTGGAGGCTGGTGCTGAGGGTGAGCAGGGCTTGGGGGGGGCCCCAGGGGGGCCAGGCAGTGCCCCCCACACCCTGTGCCCCCTGCCCAGCGCCCCTGGGAGTGCCCAGAGGGATTTGGGGATGGAGCAGAGGGCAGGGTGCTGTGCAGGGACCTTTGGGTGCTGGGTGGGCAGGGACAGTTGGGGTCCTGAGCCCCCTGACAGTGCCATGGGGTGATGCTGAGCTGGGGTGGGGGGTCCCTTCCCTGCCCCCCAAATCCCTCAGTGCCCCTGGGAGTGCCCAGAGGGATTTGGGGATGGAGCAGAGAGCAGGACATGGTGCTGGATGGGGACCTTTGGGTGGGCAGGGACAGTTGGGGTCCTGAGCCCCCCGGGGGGCCATGGGGTCCCATCCCAGCCCCCCTCACCCCCCCAGTGCCCGAGGAGGGGGTTGCCCGTGGCTCTGATGCCCTGACAGTGCTGGAAAACCCCGAGACACGGAACCAGTTCATTGATGAGCTCATGGAGGTGGGAGGGGGTGGGATGGGGCACAGGGAGGTGGGTGTGGGGTGGGATGGGGCACATGGGGGTGGGTGTGGGGTGGGATGGGGCACAGGGAGGTGGGTGTGGGGTGGGATGGGGCACATGGGGGTGGGTGTGGGGTGGGATGGGGGGCACGTGGAGGTGGATGTGGGGTGGATCTGGGGGTTCCTGGCCCCGTGAAATCCACTTGGGGGGATGTGAGGGCTCTTGACCCCCTGGGATCTTTTTCTGAGATTTCCTGGCCCCATGAGGGGCACGTGGAGGTTGGGGTGGGGTGGGATGGGGGGCACATGGGGGTGGGCATGGGGTGGGATGGGGCACAGGAAAGTGGGTGTGGGGTGGGATGGGGCACAGGGAAGTGGGCGTGGGGTGGGATGGGGCAGCTGGAGGTGGGTATGGGGTGGGCTGGGACATGTGGGGTGGGTGTGGGGTGGGATGGGGCAGCTGGAGGTGGGTGTGGGGTGGGCTGGGACATGTGGGGTGGGCTGCAGCAGGGCCGGACCCGCAGCCATCCCGTTCCCGCAGCTGGAGCTGTTCCTGGCCCAGCGCCTGGTGGAGATGGAGGACGAGGCCGACATCGTGGCCATGAGCCAGCTCCAGCTGGCCCCGGCCCTGCTGCAGGGCCAGACCAGCGCCCACGTGGGCTCCCTGCTGGGCACAGCCCGGGCCGTGCTGGCACAGCTCTGCTCCCGCAGCGTCCAGCACCTCTGCATGATCCTCGCCTCGCCCAGGTGCCAACCGTGCATGGGGAGGGGGCCTGGGGGACGGGGGGGAGGTGTCCCGAGGTGGGGATGGCACTGGAGGGGCTCTGGAGGTGCCCTGAGATGGGGATGGCACCCAGGTTTGATCTGGAGGTGGAGGTGTCCTGGGATGGGGGTGGCACCTGGGGAGGATCTGGAGGTGTCCTGGGATGGGGGTGGCACCTGGGGAGGATCTGGAGGTGTCCTGGGATGGGGATGGCACATGGTGTGGCTCTGGAGGAGGAGGTGGGGGTGTCCCAGGATGGGGGTGGCACCCAGGCTGGATCTGGAGCAGGATCTGGAAGTGTCGTGAGGTGACGATGGCACCTGGGATGGTTCTGGAGGTGTCCCAGGATTGGGGGTGGCACGTGGTGTGGCTCTGGAGGTGTCCTGGGATGGGGGATGGCATTTGGGGCAGATCTGGAGGTGTCCCAGGACAGGGATGGCACCTGGGATGGATGTAGAGCAGGAGGTGGATCTGTCCTGGGGTGAGGATGGCACTGGGGTGGATCCGGAGGTGTCCTGGGCTGGGGGTGTCTCTGGGGTGTCCAGGGGGGCTGGGGGTGTCTCTGGGGTGTCTGGGGGTGTCCCCAGGCTGTCTGGGGGGGCTGAGGGCTGGCTGTGCCCCCCAGGTACGTGGAGAGGGTGTCGGAGCTGCTGAAGCAGAAGCTGAAGCAGGCGGAGCTGCTCCTGGCCAAGAAGGAGGTGATGGCCCAGAAGCGCCGGGAGGCCCTGGCAGAGCAGGGGGCCCTGGAGCCCAAGCTCGACCGGCTGCTGGAGAAGACCAAGGAGCTGCAGAAGCTGGTGAGGGAGGTGGGGGGACCCCCCCAGGACCCCCCGTTTGCCCCCTGCCCGCCCTGAGCCCCCCGGTGTGTGTTGCAGATCGAGGCCGACATCTCCAAGCGCTACGGAGGGCGCCCCGTCAACCTCATGGGCATCAACCTGTGACCCCCCCAGAGGGGCAGGGGGGGCTCCTGCCCCCCAGAGCCCCCCCTTCACACCCCAGAGGTGCTGCTGGGTGGCCCTGGCCTCGCTGAGGGGGGTGGATTTGGGGGAATAAAGCAAATTCTCCCACTCATCCATCTGGATTTTTGGGGCAGAGGAGCCCCTAAACCCCCCAAGGGTGGTCCCAGGGATGTGAGACCCCCTCCATGCTCTGGCCCTGGGTTGGCCCTGGTGGGGGGGCAACCCTTCTCTGGGGGGGTGGATTTTGGGATACAAACAAATTCTCCCACTCATCCATCTGGATTTTTGGGGCAGAGGAGCCCCTAAACTTCCCAAGGGTGATCCCAGGGATGTGGGACCCCCTGTCCTTGGGGTGGCCCTGGGCGGGGGAGGGGAGCAGAAAAACCCTCCTGGGGGGGTGGCTGTTGAGGAATAAACCCAGTTCTCCCACCCCTCTGGATTCTGGGGGGAGAAGAGGAGCCCCTGAACCCCCCGAGGGTGATCCCAGGGGTGCTGCAGCTCCACGCCCTGTCCTTGGGGCGGCCCTGGAGGGGAAGGGGAGGGCCGAGCGGCCCCCCCGTGCTGACAGCCCTGCCCGGGGGGGGGCGGCGGGGGGCGATTGGATTTTAATTTCATAGCAGAGCAGTTGATTCATGGCCGGGTGTCGCCGGCGGTGACGCCTGTAATGACTTTCCGAGGCGGGCGGCCGCCGACTGACACCGCTCATTATTCCTGGCGCTCGTTAGCGCGGGGGGGCCCCGCGCCCCGCCGGACAGTGAGCGATGGCCCCCCATTAATCACCCCCCGCATCGCCCCCCCCGGCCCTACTGGGCTCTACTGGGACGTACTGGGCTGGGCAGGGCTGGAGCCCCGCCCCCTCCTGGCATCTTTAGGGCGGGGTCTGCCACGCCCTCTAACGTCACGACAGGACACTGGTCCCCGGAGGGGTCTTGTCCCACCCCCCCCGACACGTCACAGCTGCTTATGGGGCTGGGTCTGCTGTGGGACCACCCCCCAGGCCGGGGATGGGACCCCCAATGGGGCAGGGGGGTCCCAAATGGAACAGGGGTTTCTCAATGGGGCAGGAGGGTCCCCAATGGGGCGGGGGGATCCCCAATGGGGCAGGAGAGTCCCAATGCGGCGGGGGGGGTCCTAATGGGGCAGGGGAGTCCCAAGGGGGCAGGAGGGTCCCTAGTGGGGCAGGGGGGGTCCCTAATTTGACAGGGGGGTCCCCAATGGGGCAGGGGGGGTCCCAATGGGACAGGGGGTCCCCAATAGGGCAGCGGTGCAGTTCTGGGGGTTTGTTCCCACTGGTGGTGGGTGTGGGGCACAGGGACCCTCATCCCTAGGGAGCTGGGGGTTCCTGGCCCTTTGGAATCCACTTGGGGGGATGTGGGGGCTCTTGACCCCCTGGGATCTTTTTCTGGGAGTTCCTGACCCCTTAGGACCCACTTGGAGGGATGTGGGAGCTCCCGGCCCCATGGAATCCAGCTGCGGGGGAATGTGGGGGCTCCTGGTCCTATGGACCCGGTTGTGGGGGGTTCTGACCCCATGAGATTCAGCGGTGGGGCTGAGGGGGCTCCTGCCCCGTGGGGTTTGGGGGGGATCCTGTCCCCTGTGGGGCTGCGGGGGGGGCTGTGCCGTTTACACCCGGACCAAGACGTGGGGCTGTGTGGGACCTCTGTCTCCATCCCTGTCCCTGTCCCCATCCCCTTCCCCATCCCTGTCCGTGTCCCCATCCCTGTCCCTGTCCCCATCCCTGTCCGTGTCCCCATCCCCGTCCCTGTCCCCCCCAGTGTTGGCCTCACGGGGTGCAGCCCCCCTGGTGCCTCACTCGGGGGTCCCAGCCCGGCTCCAGCTCTCCCCCCCCCACATTCCCGTCCCACCCCCTCCCGGTGCCCCCCCCGGGGGTCGCGCCGAGACAGCCGGGCTTGGGGGAGCCCCTCATTACCCCGCTAACGGTGATTAACGGGCTAATTAAGCGGTGTCTGCCGCTCCCTTGGCTGCGGGCGGAGCCGGGGGGTGCGGAGGGTCCCTCCGTGAGGCCGGGGGGGGTCCTGGGGTGGGGGGTCTGGGGGTCACCGTCACCCCCGTCTCCATAGCGAAGGCATCCGGCGCGGGGGGGTCCGGCCATAAAGCCCCTTTATCCCTGGAACTAACGCCCCCCCGCCGCGGGGGTCGCTCGGCCCCCGGCCCTTGACCCCCCCTGACCCCCCCCCGGGACCCCCGGCCCGCCCCGCAGGTCCCGGCGGGGGCAGAGGGCAGAGACCCCGCGGGGGGTTTGATGGGGAATTCAATGGGGTCAGGCGCTGCCCCCACCCCATATCCCGCCATCGCCCCCCACCACCACCCAGTGGGCCCCCCCCCAGCTTTTGGGGCTTCCTTAGGGCCTTATGAATATCCTTCCCCATGGCGGGTGAAGGATCGGGTGAAGGATCGGCCGGCGCCGCCCGATCGCTGTTCCCATTATCCCGGACATTCCCGGGAGACAACGACGGGAAGATAAAACACTCCCGGCCCTCCCCGCTGCTGGGGTGGGATGGGGGGGCTTGGGTGGGTTTTCTGCCCGCTCCCACCCCCGTCTGCGTCCCGTGTGCCTTGGGATGCGGGGATGGAGGGATGGAGGGGATGTGGAAAGAGGGAGCACAGACCAGGGACAAGGACCAGGGGCGTGGAGGGGACATGGAAAGAGGGGACATGGACCAGGGGGACACGTGGAGGGAGGGGAGAAGGACCAGGGGGACGTGGGGAGAGAGGGGACAGGGACAAGGGGGACACATGGATGGACGGGACACGAACAGAGGTGGGGGGGGACAAGTGGATGTCAGGGACAAACAGTCCAAGACAAGGAGCCACTCCCCAAATTTCTGGGGTCCCCTGCAGGTCCCTGTGCCCTGTGTGTCCCTGTCCCCTCCCTGGCTGTCCCCGGCTGCAGAGGGGGGTCCGCGGCCCTGGGGGGGGCTCAGGGCTGGGTTTGCTCCAGACAAAGGGATGGGACAGGGCTGGGAATGGGGATCAACCCCCCCCTCCAGCCCTGATGGAGCCGGGGAGCGGCTCCTCCTCCCCCCGCCCCCCCGGGGGCCCGGCTGCCGCTCCATCTCACCTGCCAGGGAGGGATTTAATTACCAATTAAGGTCCCTCCATCTGTCCCGGCCCTGTCCCCGCGTTCCCGCTCCCGTCACATCCCTGACATCCCGCTCGCTCCATTAACTGCCGGGCGCAGCCGGGAGCCGGCGCGGGGGCGGCCCCGCGGCCCCACCATCTGGGGGGCGGCCCGTGCCCCCCTCCCGCTGCCCCCCAACCAGCCCCAACCCTCCCCAACCACCCCCCTGGAGTCCTTGTGTGTCCCGTGCATCCCCCCCATCCATCCATCCATCCATCCATCCATCCATCCATCCATCCATCCATCCCTCTGTCCCTCCAGCTATCCTTGCATTGTTTCCTGCATCCCTCCATCCTTCCCTGCATCCCTCCATCCTTCCCTGCATCTCCCTCTTCCTCCCTCCACCTCTCCCTCCATCTTTTCCTGCATCCCTCCATCCCTCTGTTCATCCCTTCCTCCATCCCTGCATCCTTTCCTGCATCCCTCCCTCCATCCCCCTTTCCATCCCTCCCTAATTTCTTCCTGTGTGCCTCCATCCCTGGATCTCTCCATCCCTCTCTCCTTGCATCCCTGGATCCTCCATCCCTCTCCCCTGCTCAGGTCTCTCTGCATCCCCCTCCTCACCCCCTCCAGCCCCTCTCAGCCAATTTTTAGGGACAAGCAGCCTCTCCCACGGTCTCCAGTGGGGTGTGGATGACAGAGGGGCTCGGGATGGCACCCCCTGCCCCCCCTGGAGCCCCTCAAACCCCCCCCGGGGGCAGAGACACCGCAGCTGCTCCGCGGGCTCGGAATTTCCTCGTTCAAACAACACGGGAAGGGCCGACAGATGCCCCGGAGCACTCGGGGACCGATGTGTCACCCGGGGGGGGGCCGGGGGCAGCTGGAGCCGGCTGGGGGGTCCCGGGCTCTGGGGGGGTCCCGCAGATCCTTGGAAAGGGGCAGAAATAGGGAGAAGGGAAGAGCTGGAGCACCGAAGAGGGGAAAAGCCTCGGGGTTATTTTTGGGGGGGTTCAGGGTGCCGCCCCCCCAGCCCGGCAGCACCCGTGGGTGTGATGAGCTGGGGGGGCTCAGCCGGGGGGCTTTGGGGGGGTCATCGTGCAGCTGAGAGTGGCCAGGAGGGGGGTGCAGCCCCCGGCCGGTCTCTGGGGGCTGCTCGGACCCCCCGACCCCAGAGGAGGGGGGTCCCCGGCCCCGCGGCCCCCCCGGCCGGGCCATCCATCACCGCGACAGCCCGGGGGAAGGCGAGGGGGGCTCCTGTGCCCCCTCCCCGCCCCGGGGGCTTCTTTCCCCTCCTCTCTCCCTTTCTCTTCCCGTCCTCCCCCCGGCCGGGAGACAAAACCCGGCTGACAGGACGGGGCCGGGCCATCCATCAACGCGCCCGCTGGAACCACCTCTCGCCCCCTCCCCGCTAATGAATCTCCCCCCCCCCCGCCCCCAAACGGGCACCACAGGGACCCACAAAACAGCCACCCCCCGGCACAGACACCTCCGGCACGGGCACCCCCAAAACGGGCACCCCCGGCACTGCGACCCCCGATATGGGCACCCCAAAACAGCCCCCACACCCCTCCGGCTCGGCACCCCCCGGCCTGGCTGGGTGACCCCCCCCACTCCGGTCCCCTGGACCCCCGGGCCCCCCCCATGTTCCTCCCCACGGGCTCGGGGTCCCAGCTCGGGTGGGGATGGGGCAAGGGAAGGGGGGACGTGGGTTTGGGGGTGACACGGGCTTGGAGGGCACTGGGTTTGGGGGCGTCAGGGTTTGGGGGTTCCATGGGACTGGAGGTGACAAAGGTTTGGGGTGCCATGGGATTGGAGGTTACAAAGGTTTGGGGTGCCATGGGACTGGAGGTGACAAAGTTTTGGGGTGCCATGGGATTGGGGGTGACTTGGGATTGGGGGTGACTTGGGATTGGGGTTGACAAGGGTTTGGGAATCGCTGTGTTTAGGGGTCTCAGGGTTTGGGGGTTGTATGGGACTGGAGGTGACAAGGGTTTGGGGGTCCCATGGGACTGGAGGTGACAAGGGTTTGGGGTGCCATGGGACTGGAGGTGACAAGGGTTTGGGGTGCCATGGGACTGGGGGTCACTGGCTTTGGGGGTGCCAGGGTTTGGGGGCGGTGCAGCCCCAGCCTGGCAGGATTTGGGGCGCAGGGCGGCACAAACGCTGAATTTTGGGGGTGGGGTCTCCCAGTTGCGGGGTCGGCGTGGGTTTGGGGCGCAGTGGGGTCGCGGGGGGGGGGGGTGGGGTGGCAGAGTCCCGGGGACTCCCCCGCTCCCCGCGTGTCCCGGATCCCCTCCGCGAGTGACACTCGAGCCCCCCCAGCCCCGCGGCCCGGGGGAGGCGAAGCCCCTTTGTGCGGGGGTCCGCGGGCGGCAGAGGCCCCTTTGTCCCCGTGTCACTCGGGGGGCACCAGCTGTCACCGCCCGGCTCCCAGAGGGGCCTTCGCGCTCCTCCTCCTCCTCCTCCTCCTCCTCTTTGTTCTCCGCCCGCCCGGGATGGGGAGGGAGGGGGGCCGGGGGTCCCCACCCCAAGGGACAGTGGGGACACAGAGCCCCCCCCCAAAACGATGGGGGGCCGGACACCCCCGGGGGGCAGAAGGGGGCTCAAGGACGGGGGTGTTTGGGGCGCGTTTCATCCCCCGCCCCATCCCCGGGATCCGCGGGGTGACTGTTTTGGGGGTTCGGGGTGGGTGGGGGGTCCCACCGAGCCTTTGTCACCCACGGAGGGGGGGGCAGGTCCGGGGCAGTCGGTCCCTCCTGGGAGGGGACACAGCGGATGTGGGGACACCGGGGGGGGGTCTCCCGGAGCTTGAGGGGCTTTGGGGGGCACAGAAAAGGTCTGGGGGGGGTCTCAGCTGTGGGGACATCTGCGGGACCCCCCCCGAGGGGACACGGGCAGCTCTGCCAGCTGCTCCCCCTGCCCGGCCCCGGGGGGGTCCATCCATCAACGTCTGCCCCCCCCGAAGACCCCCCGAGCTGGGATGGATGAGGGGAGTGGGGGGGTCCGAGGGGCGTGGGGGGAGAGTTTGGGGTGTCACTCGTGTTTTGGGGGGGACACGCACACCTTTGGGGGCGCGTGGCTGCACGGGGGGGTGACCACAGCAGGGTTTGGGGGGGCACCAGGGAGTGAGGTGGGGAAGGGGGTCCATGGGGGGCGTTCTCCGGTTTGGGGTGTCCCGGGGGGACCCCCAGGCTGGGGGGGCAACGCGGGGGGGGGTCAGAGGGCTGGGGTGGGTGGGGGGTCCTAAAGGAGGGGAGTCCCTGCGACTGGGGGGGGGCATCGCTAGAATTGGGGGGGTCTCCATGGGGAGGCTCTTTGGGATGTGGGGGACCCCAAGAAGGGGAGGGGGCTCTGAGAGGTAGAATTTGGGGGGTCTCAGGGGGTCCCGGACTGGGGGTGACCCGGGCGGGGGGGTCCCTGGTTTGGGGGTGTCCCCAGGGAGGGTCCCGGGTTTGGGAGGGGTCAGAGTGGGGGGTCCTGAGTTTGGGGGGGGACCCGGGCGGGGGTCCCGGGTGGGGGGGGGCTAAGGGGCGGGTCGTCCCTGTTTCGGGGGTGTCCCCAGGGAGGGTCTCGCGTCTGGGGGGGCTCAGAGTGGGGTGGTCCCGGTTTCGAGGGCGTCCCCGGGGGGGTATCAGGTTTGGGGGGGACCCGGGCGGGGGTCCAAGCGCTGCCCCTCGGCCGCCGGCAGGGGGCGCTGCAGGACCGCGAATGCGCGAGGTGGGGGGCGTGGCTACGGCGAGAAGGGGCGTGGTCACGCGCATTATAAGGAGAATAATCGATACGGGGGCGTGGCTATGCAAATGAAGGGTCGGGATGGCAGGGGAAGGGTGGGAGGGGGTCTGTGGGGTGGGTGTGCCAGGGTTGGAATAACCCCACAGCGAAGGGGTCCCCAGGCCGGGGGTCTGTAGGGTGGGGAGGGTCTGTAGGGTGGGGGGTGGTCCCAAAATGAAGGGGTCCCTGGGCTGGGTGTCCCAGGGTGGGGTGTTCCTGGGAAGGGGGCGATCCCAAGGTGGATGGGGGGGTCTCTGGGCTGGGTGGGGAGGGTCTGTAGGGTGGGGGGGTTTCAGTAAGGGGGGTTTTGACCCCTCTGGAGGGTTTGACCCCTCTGCTGGACCCCATTGTGGTGGCTTGAAATGCCCGATCCGTAGGGATTGGGATTTAACAAAAACCCCATAAATGTCAGTTTTGTTTCCAAAGGAAACACAGCGAGGAAGGAAAGACTCTCCGGGTGAGATCGGGGACCCTCCACCCCACAGGGATTGGGGAGGGAAACTTGAACTGTGGCTGGATCCAGCTGGGAAGGAGTGGGAAGGACAAATCCCTTCTCCCTCATTAGTGCCTAATTATTGCCTCGTTATTATTAATGTGGGGGCGGACACGAGACCTGCGAGGGGCTCCTGGAGGATCCCGGGTGATCCCACCCCTGGGGCACAGCCCCCCCTGCCCCCACTCCCATTCCCTGCCTTTTCCCGGCGTGGAATTTTCCGGTGACTCACCGGTTGCACCCAAATCTCCCCGATTTGCTTTAAGCTCTGGGGCTCTGCAGCGTTTTTTCCCATGGGAATGGTGGGGAAGGGGCTCCGTGCCCCCCTAAAGCAGCACGGGGTGGGGGAGGGCTGGGCACAGGGACAGGGACACCTGCCAGGCCCCAAATAGTCCTGGGGGGGGACACTAAAAATAACCCCTGAGGGACAGCCCGGCTCGGATTCCCATTTGGAAGCTGCCCATGGCACTGGGGAGGGTTTGGGGGAGCTGAGAGACCCTCTTTTCCCTCGTGGGGTGCAGTGGGGGGGGAACTGGCACCAGAATAAAGCCCTGAAGTGATTCAGCCCCACTGTGAACCCTCAGGGGGCTTCGGGGGGGGCAACACCCCAAAATCTCCCATTTAGGGTGGGCAGAATCCCAGAATCTCCAACCCAGGGTGGGCAGTACCCCCAAATCTCTCCTCAGGGGGCATCAGGGTGGGCAGGACCCCCCAAATCTTCCACCCAGGTGGGCTGGGGGGGGCAGAACCCCAAAATCTCCAATCCAGGGAGCATCAGGGCGGGAGGGACCCCAAAATCTCCCCCCCCAGGGGGCCGTGGGCTGAGGGGCAGCCCGGAATTCGGGGGGCTCTGCTCCCCGTGGGGCCGTGCCTGTGGAAATTCCCGGCTGTGGCTCGACCACACCCCGGCTCCCGTGGGTGTTCCATGGATTGTTTTCCATCGGGAGGAGATCAGGGACGGGGAGCAGCCGGGGCAGAGCAAACCCATGACCCAAACCCGCTCGGATCCGGGCACTTCCAGCCTCCTGAACACAATCCTCCGGCTGCTCCCTGCTGTCCCTGTTTCCCTGGATGCATCCCAGCCCTCAGCACTGGGGTTCTTTAGCTTTTGGGGGGACACACAGCCTGTCCTCCCCCTCTCCCAAGCCTGGGAAAACACCCCCAGTCTGGGAAACCTCACCCAGCCCGGAGCCCACGCCGATTTTTCCATGTGGTGGTGTGGTTTTTTTTTTTAGGGATGAACTATTGTCTCTGGCATCCTGTTTGTCCCGGGGCAGGTTTCTGGGGCAGGGAAAAGGGTGCCTGGGATTGGCAGCTGCAGGAATTGCAGGCAGGGGTGGTGCTGCCTGAGCCTCCCACCTGCCCACCCCGTGGGTGCTGGCACCGATTCGGGCAGGAATCTGGATCAGGCACGGGCAGGAATGCCACAGGGATCCATGTGGGAATGTGGGAAGGGGTGAATAACCCGCTCGGAGATGGCAGGTTTGAACACTGGCCCTGCACTGTGGTTACTTAAGGAGCTTTAAGGGTGGTTTTAGGGGTTGATCACCCCAGAGAGGTGACACAGAAGCACTTTTCCACCTCCTCTCCTGCAGATCCAGTGGGAAAACCCGGCCTGGGAGCCCCTGGCTGCCTGGAGAAGGTCCTTGGGCATCTGGTGAGGTGACTGGGAAGACTCACAGCCTTTCCCTCAGCTTCTCACTCTCTCCAAAGTCATGGAATCCTTGATTCCTTGGTCAAACTCAAACTGGCTGATGGGTCATCCATGACCAGCAGCCTTGGAACGACCCAAGGATAGGGACAATGTTTTGGTGCCATCCAGAGCCAGGGGCAGCCCTCAGGAGGTGGCTGTGACACCTCCCGGGTGCCAGCTCTGCCTGGGCACTGGGGAGCCCCATCCTGCTCCAGTTCTCCCTCCCCAGGGGCATCTGGCACTGGGCAGCCCCTGCCTGGGCAGTACCCCCAAATGTCTCATCCAGGACATCAGAGTGGGCACTACTCCCACCAGATGTCCCTGCTGAGGTGGGTCCAAGTGGCTCTGGGGACCCGCGGGGCCCTTCAGGAGCATCACCATCCCCAGGGCGTGTGGCTGCCCAGGGCGGGCCATGCGATGCTCTGGGGGGGGAAACCAGGCTGAGGAACTCCCTCAGAACCACCCCAGAACACCTCCCCGCCGCGGTGTGGCCCCCTCAGAGCGGCCTCTGCCCCCGGGGGGATTTGGGGGGGGGTCACCGGGTCCCCCGGGCCCGCGTCGAGGCCTCGCCTCTCACTGGAGGCCTTGGGGCGCCCGTTGCCATGGCAACCGCTGCGGGCCGCGAAGGCGGGCGTTGCCGCAGCCCCGCGGCGATTGGTGCGCGCCGCCGCCACTCAAACGCGCCGACCCCTCTCATTGGCGGACGCCGGCGGGGGCGGGGACTCGCGCGCCATTGGGCGAAGGCAATGCCACTCAAATCG
>NW_026138362.1:0-42500 GCF_025592945.1 Manacus candei
GCTCCCGGGGGGTTTTTGGGGTCGGGGTCCCGTTCCCGGGGGGGATTTTGGGGTCGGGGTCCCGCTCCCGGGGGGGATTTGGGGTCGGGGTCCTCTCCCGGGGGGGTTTGGGGTCGGGGTCCTGCTCTGGGGGGGTTTGGGGTCCTCTCCCGGGGAGGATTTGGGGTCGGGGTCCTCTCCCGGGGGGATTTTGGGGTCGGGGTCCTGCTCTGGCCCCCCCCGGCCCCTCCCCTGACCCCCTCCCCCCCGAGGGGTCACGTGACTGCTCCGGCTTTTTTTAGCCGGGATCGGGCCCGGATCCAACCCCCCCTCCCCCCCCCCGGGGTATTTTTAGGGTGACCCCCCCCAGGGGCCGAGCAGCTGCTACTGGGAGGGACTGGGGGGCACTGGGGGGGACTGGAGAGCACTGGGAGTGACTGGGAGGGACTGGAGAGCACTGGGAATGACTGGGAGGCACTGGGAGAGACTGGGAGGGACTGGGGGGTGACTGGAGAGTGACTGGAGAGCACTGGGAGGGACTGGGGAGCAACTGGGAATGACTGGGAAGCACTGGGGAGCAACTGGGAACGACTGGGGGGTGACTGGAGAGCACTGGGAAGCACTGGGAGGCACTGGGAGGGATTGGAGAGGACTGGGAGTGACTGGGAGGCACTGAGGGGTGACTGGAGAGCACTGGGAAGCACTGGGAGGGACTGGGGGGTGAGTGGAGAGCACTGGGAGGGACTGGGAGGCACTGGGAGGGACTGGGAGGCACTGGGAGCGACTGGGAATGACTGGGAGGGACTGGGAGGGACTGGAGAGGACTGGGAGTGACTGGGAAGCACTGGGAAGGACTGGAGAGCACTGGGAAGGACTGGAGAGCACTGGGAGGGACTGGAGGGGACTGGGAGGGATTGGATAGCACTGGGAATGACTGGGAGGCACTGGAGAGCACTGGGAGTGACTGGAAGGCACTGGGAGGCACTGGAGAGCACTGGGATTGACTGGGAGGGACTGGGGGGTGACTGGGAATGACTGGGAGCCACTGGGGAGCAACTGGGAATGACTGGGAGGCACTGGGAATGACTGGGAGGCAATGGGAATGACTGGAGAGCACTGGGAGGGACTGGGAGGCACTGGGAGGGACTGGAGAGCACTGGGAGGGACTGGAGAGCACTGGAATGACTGGGAGGCACTGGGAGTGACTGGGAGGCACTGGGAGGGACTGAGAGAGCACTGGGAGGGACTGGGAGGCACTGGGAGTGACTGGGAGGCACTGGGAAGGACTGGGAGAGCACTGGGAGTGACTGGGAGGCACTGGGAGAGCACTGGGAGGGACTGGGAGGGATTGGATAGCACTGGGAGTGACTGGGAGGCACTGGGAGAGACTGGAGAGCACTGGGAGGGACTGGGAGTGACTGGGAGGCACTGGGGGGTGACTGGAGAGCACTGGGGGGTGACTGGGAGGGACTGGAGAGCACTTGGAGTGACTGGGAGGCACTGGGGGGTGACTGGAGAGCACTGGGAGGGACTGGGAATGACTGGGAAGCACTGGGGAGCAACTGGGAATGACTGGGAGGGGACTGGGAGTGACTGGGAGGCACTGGGAGGGACTGGAGGGACTGGGAGGCACTGGGGGGTGACTGGGAATGACTGGGAGGCACTGGGAGTGACTGGAGAGGACTGGGAATGACTGGGAGTGACTGGGAGGCACTGGGAGGGACTGGAGAGCACTGGGGGGTGACTGGGAGGGACTGGGAGGAACTGGAGAGCACTGGGAGGGACTGGGGGGTGACTGGGAACAACTTGGAGGCTCTGGAAGATGACTGGGAACAACTGGCACGAACTGGGAGACACTGGGGAGCAACTGGGAGTCACTGGATACCCCCCAGCCCCCCCAGCAGCTCCCAGTTGCCTCCCAGTGCCTCCCAGTTGCCACCCAGTCAATCCCAGTATGTCCTGCAGGTCCCCCCCCAGCAGCTCCCAGTCCCCCCAGTGCCTCCCAGTTGCTCCCCAGTGCCTCCCAGTCAGCCCCAGTTGCTCCCCAGTGCCTCCCAGTCAGCCCAGTTGCTCCCCAGTGCCTCCCAGTACAGCTCCAGTTGCTCCCCAGTGTCTCCCAGTCAGCCCCAGTTGCTCCCCAGTGCCTCCCAGTACAGCTCCAGTTGCTCCCCAGTGCCTCCCAGTACAGCTCCAGGGCCCCCTCCAGCCTCCCCCAGTCAGACCCGAGTCCCTCCCAGTTGTCTCCCAGTCACTCCCAGTCGCTCCCAGTGCCTCCCAGTCACCCCCAGTCAGTCCCAGTCAGTCCCAGTCACCCCCAGTCACCCCCAGTCAGTCCCAGTCACCCCCAGTCACTCCCAGTCAATCCCAGTCACTCCCAGTCAGTCCCAGTCACTCCCAGTCAATCCCAGTCACTCCCAGTCACTCCCAGTCACTCCCAGTCAATCCCAGTCACTCTCAGTCACTCCCAGTCAATCCCAGTCCGTCCCAGTCACCCCCAGTCACCCCCAGTCACCCCCAGTCACTCCCAGTCAATCCCAGTCAGTCCCAGTCACTCCCAGTCAGTCCCAGTCAATCCCAGTCAGTCCCAGTCAGTCCCAGTCAATCCCAGTGCACACCCTGGGACCCTCCAGCAGCTCCCAGACACTCCCAGTTCCCCCCTCAGCAGCTCCCAGTCCCCCCAGTTTCCTCCCAGTCAATCCCAGTAGATGCCCCAGTCCCCCCAGTCCTCCCCAGTCCCTCCCAGTCCCCCCCCAGTCCCTCCCAACTCTCCCAATCCCTCCCATTCCCCCCCAGTTTCCTCCCAGTCAATCCCAGTACATGCCCCAGTCCCCTCCCAGTCAATCCTAGCCCCCCCAGTCCCTCCCAGTTCCCTCCAGTTTCCTCCCAGTCAATCCCAGTACATGCCCCAGTCCCCCCCAGTCCCTCCCAGTCCCTCCCAGTCCCCCAACCCCCCCCCAGTCCCTCCTCCAGTCCCCCCCAGTCCCCCCCAGTCCCCCCCCAGTCCGCCCCCAGTCCCCCCTGTCCCTCCCCAGTCCCTCCCAGTCCCCCCAGTCCCTCCCAGTCCCTTCCAGTCCCCCCCAGTCCCCCCCAGTCCCTTCCAGTCAATCCCAGTACATGCCCCAGTCCCCCCCCAGCCCCCCCCAGTCCCCTCCCAGTCCCTCCCAGTCCCCTCCCAGTCCCCTCCCAGTCCCTCCCAGTCCTCCCCAGTTTCCTCCCAGTCAATCCCAGTACGTGCCCCAGTTCCCCTCCAGTCCCTCCTCAGCTCCTTCACTCCCTCCCAGTTCCCTCCAGTTTCCTCCCAGTCAATCCCATTACATGCCCCAGTCCCCCCAGTCCCCCCCAGTCCCTCCCCAATCCCCCCTCAGCTCCCCCAGTCCCTCCCAGTGCCCCCCAGTTTCCTCCCCGTCAATCCCAGTACATGCCCCAGTCCCTCCCCAGTCCCCCCCAGTCCCTCCCAGTTAATCCCAGTCGCTCTCCAGTCCCCCTCACTCCCTCCCAGTCCCCCCCCAGCTCCCCCAGTCCCTTCCAGTCCCTCCCACTCAATCCCAGTCCCTCCCCCAGTCTCCCCCAGTCCCTCCCAGTCCCTCCCAGCCCCCCCAACTCCCCCAGTCCCTCCCCAGTCCCCCCCAGTCCCTCCCAGTCCCTCCCAGTCAATCCCAGTCCCTCCCAGCCCCCCCAGTCCCTCCCAGTCCCTTCCAGTCCCCCCCCGTTTCCTCCCAGTCAATCCCAGTACATGCCCCAGTCCCTCCCAGTCCCCCCCCAGTCCCCCTCAGCCCCTCCCAGCCCCCCCCAGTCCCCCCCAGTCCCCCCAGTCCCAACAATTCTCCTTTGTTCCCGTCCCGCTGGTGCCTGTCACGGGGGGGGGGGTGTGTGGGAGGAGCACCCACGTGACCCCACCCCACCCCTCTGGGCCCCCCAGTACCCCCCAGTAACCCCCAGGGACCCCCCAGTACCCCCAGTAACCCACCAGGGACCCCCCCCAGTACCCCCCAGTAACTCCCAGTAACCCCCCAGTCACCCCCCAGGTCACCCCCCAGGGACGCCCCAGTAACCCCCAGCACCCCCCAGTAACTCCCAGTACCCCCCCAGTAACCCCCAGTAACCCCCCCAGTAACCCCCCCAGTAACCCCCCCAGTAACCCCCAGTCCCCCCCCAGTATCCCCCAGTAACCCCCAGTACCCCCCAGGGACCCCCCAGTACCCCCCAGTCACCCCCAGTAAGCCCCAGTAACCCCCAGTACCCTCCAGTAACCCCCCCCGGGACCTCCCAGTAGCCCCCAGTGACCCCCAGTGACCCCCCGGAGCCCTCGAGGGACCCCCCCGGACCCCCCCATGGGGCAGCCGGAGCCCCCCGGGGCCTTCGACCTGGGGGGGCTGAGAACCCCCCGGGGGGGGCTGCTGGGGGGGGAACTGGTATGGACTGGGGGGACTGGGGGGACTGGGGGGGGAACTGGTACGGAACTGGGGGGACTGGGAGTGCTGGGGGGGGAACTGGTACGGAACTGGGGGCACTGGGGGGACTGGGGGGAACTGGGAGTGCTGGGGGGGGAACTGGCATGGGGATACTGGGGGGACTGGGAGTGCTGGGGGGGGAACTGGTAGGGGGGGACTGGGAGGACTGGGGGGACTGGGAGTGCTGGGGGGGGAACTGGTACAGGACTGGGGAAACTGGGGGGACTGGTATGGGGATACTGGGAGTGCTGGGGGGACTGGGGGGGGAACTGGTACGGGGACAGTGGGAGCACTGGGGGGACTGGGAGTGCTGGGGGGGAACTAGTACGGGGATACTGGGGGAACTGGGGGGGGAACTGGTACGGGGATACTGGGGGGACTGGGAGTGCTGGGGGGGGAAACTGGTACGGGGATACTGGGAGCACTGGGGGAACTGGGGAACTGGGGGGAACTGGTACGGAACTAGGGGAACTGGGAGTGCTGGGGGGACTGGGAGTGCTGGGGGGGAACTGGTATGGGGATACTGGGAGTGCTGGGGGGACTGGGATGGGAACTGGGGGACTGGGAGTGCTGGGGGGAACTGGTACGGGAACTGGGGGACTGGGGGAACTGGTACGGGGGGACTGGGGGAACTGGGAGTGCTGGGGGGGGAACTGGTATGGCAACTGGGAGCACTGGGGGGACTGGGAGCACTGGGGGAAGTGGGGGGGACTGGGAGCACTGGGGGGACTGGGGGAACTGGTACAGGGGAACTGGGAGCACTGGGGGGGACTGGTATGGGGGTACTGGGAGGTACTGGGAGCACTGGGGGAACTGGTATGGGGGTACTGGGAGCACTGGGGGGACTGGTATGGGGGGTACTGGGAGCACTGGGGGGGAACTGGTATGGGAACTGGTACGGGGATACTGGGAGCACTGGGGGGGAGCTGGTAGGGGTGCACTGGGAGGTACTGGGAGGTACTGGGAGCACTGGGGGAACTGGGAGCACCAGGGGGGAACCGGTATGGGGACACTGGGAGTACTGGGGGGACTGGTATGGGGGTATTGGGAGCGCTGGGGGCACTGGGGGGGGAACCGGTACAGGGGTACTGGGGGCACTGGGGGGGAGCTGGTAAGGGGGTACTGGGAGGTACTGGGGGAACTGGTACGGGGGCACTGGGAGCATTGGGGGGACTGGTATGGGGGTACTGGGAGCGCTGGGGGCACTGGGGGGGGGAACCGGTACAGGGGTGCTGGGAGCGCTGGGGGAACTGGGAGCACTGGGGGAACTGGGAGTGCTGGGGGGGGGAACTGGTACGGGGGAGTCCTGGGGGGGCTGAACTGGTGGGGGGGCACTGGGGGGCACTGGGTGACACTGGGGGGGGGCTACTGAGAGTGGGGGGGAACTGGCACCGGGGGGGGGGCGAACTGGGAGGCACTGGGGGGGCACCGGGGGAGTTTGGGGGCACTTGGGGGGATTGGGGGGGCCACAGGGACGCCCCCGTGTACCCCCCCCCGTGCCCCCCCAGACCCTCTGTGGGGTGGTCATGGGGGTCCTACCCCCCCATAACCCCCCCATAACCCCCCATGACCCCCCGTGCCCCCCAGATGCTCTGTGGGGTGGTTATGGGGGTCCTGCCCCCCCATGACCCCCCCCCGTGCCCTCCACACGCTCTGTGGGGTGGTCATGGGGGTCCTGCCCCCCTGTGACCCCCCCCGTGACCCCCCCCTGTGCCCCCCAGGCTCTCTGTGGGGTGGTCATGGGGGTCCCGCCCCCCCCGTGACCCCCCCTGTGCCCCCTAGACGCTCTGTGGGGTGGTCACGGGGTTCCTGCCCCCCCTGTGACCCCCCCTCATGACCCCCCCCTTGTGCCCCCCACAGATGCTCTGTGGGGTGGTCACGGGGTTCCTGCCCCCCTGTGACCCCCCCATGACCCCCCCTGTGCCCCCCAGATGCTCTGTGGGTCGTTTGTGGGGGTCCTACCCCCCCATAACCCCCCCTGTGACCCCCCCTGTGCCCCCCAGGCGCTCTGTGGGGTGGTCGTGGGGCTCCTGGCCCCCTGTGACCCCCCCCCGTGACCCCCCTGTGCCCCCCAGGCGCTCTGTGGGGTGGTCTTGGGGGTCCTGCCCCCCCATGACCCCCCCGTGCCCTTCACACTCTCTGTGGGGTGGTCATGGGGGTCCCGCCCCCCCGTGACCCCCCCCTGTGCCCCCTAGACGCTCTGTGGGGTGGTCACGGGGTTCCTGCCCCCCTGTGACCCCCCCATGACCCCCCCGTGCCCTCCAGGCGCTCTGTGGGGTGGTCATGGGGCTCCTGCCCCCCGTGACCCCCCCTGTGCCCCCCACACACTCTGTGGGGTGGTCGTGGGGGTCCTACCCCCCCCGTGACCCCCCCTGTGCCCCCCAGATGCTCTGTGGGGTGGTCGTGGGGGTCCTGCCCCCCTGTGACCCCCCCATGACCCCCCCGTGCCCTCCACGCTCTCTGTGGGGTGGTCATGGGGGTCCTACCCTCCCATAACCCCCCCTTAACCCCCCCCTTAACCCCCCCCTGTGCCCCCCAGATGCTCTGTGGGGGTGGTCATGGGGGTCCTGCCCCCTCATGACCCCCCCATGACATCCCCGTGCCCCCCAGGCGCTCTGTGGGGGTGGTCATGGGGATCCTGCCCCCCCCTGTGCCCCCCCGTGCCCTCCACACACTCTGTGGGGTGGTTGTGGGGGTCCTACCCCTCCCATAACCCCCCCATGACCCCCCCTGTGCCCCCCAGGGCGCTCTGTGGGGTGGTCATGGGGGTCCTACCCTCCCATAAACCCCCCGTCACCCCCCCCCCGTGCCCCCCAGGCGCTCTGTGGGGTGGTCGTGGGGCTCCTGCCCCCCCGTGACCCCCCCTATACCCCCCAGGCTCTCTGTGGGGTGGTTATGGGGGTCCCGCCCCCCCGTGACCCCCCCTGTGCCCCCCAGATGCTCTGTGGGGTGGTCGTGGGGCTCCTGCCCCCCCGTGACCCCCCCCTGTGCCCCCCAGGCGCTCTGTGGGGTGGTCATGGGGGTCCTGCCCCCCTGTGACCCCCCCGTGACCCCCCCTGTGCCCCCCAGGCTCTCTGTGGGGTGGTCGCGGGGCTCCTGGCCCCCTGTGACCCCCCCCGTGACCGCCCCTGTGCCCCCCAGGCGCTCTGTGGGGTGGTCGTGGGGCTCCTGGCCCCCCCCCGCGCCCCCCACGCTGGCCCCGGCGCTGCTGCAGACCCTGGGGGGGGTGGTGGCCCTGGGGGGGATCCTCCTGCGGGACCCCCCCCGGCTGCCCCCCGGCTACGGGGCCTGCCTGGTACGTGGACCCCCCGCCATGTCCCCTTGGTGTCCCCCCCATGTCCCCATAGTGTCCTCCCCATGTCCCCTTGGTGTCCCACCCCCCATGTCCCCATAGTGTCCCACCCCCATGTCCCCATAGTGTCCCCCCCATGTCCCCATAGTGTCCCACCCCCCATGTCCCCATGATGTCCCCCCCCATGTCCCCATAGTGTCCCCCCATGTCCCCTTGTGTCCCGTCTCTGTCCCCATGGTGTCCCCCCCATGTCCCCATAACATCCCACCCCCCCCATGTCCCCATAGTGTCCCCCCCATGTCCCTTGGTGTCCCACCCCCACCATGTCCCCATGGTGTCCCCCCTCAGTGTCCCCCCCATGTCCCCATAGTGTTCCCTCCATGTCCCCATCGTGTCCCACCCCCCATGTCCCCTTGGTGTCTCACCCCCCATGTCCCCTTGGTGTCCCCCCCATGTCCCCGTGGTGTCCCCCCCCATGTCCCCATAGTGTCCCCCCCATGTCCCCATAGTGTCCCACCCCCCATGTTCCCATAGTGTCCCACCCCCCATGTTCCCATAGTGTCCCACCCCCCATGTCCCCTCGGTGTCCCCCCCATGTCCCCATAGTGTCCCCCCCATGTCCCCATAGTGTCCCCCCTCCATGTCCCCTTGGTTGCCCCTCCATGTCCCCTTGGTTGCCCCCCCATGTCCCCATAGTGCCCCCCCAATGTCCCCATAGTGTCCTACCCCCCATGTCCCCTTGGTGTCCCACCCTCCCTGTCCCCATGGTGTCCCCCCCCATGTCCCCATAACATCCCACCCCCCCCATGTCCCCTTGGTGTCCCCCCCATGTCCCCTTGGTGTCCCCCCATGTCCCCGTGGTGTCCTCCCCCCTGATCCCCTTGGTGTTCCCCCCCGTCCCCTTGGTGTCCCCCCCATGTTCCCTTGTTGTCCCACCCCCCATGTCCCCATAGTGTCCCCCCCCCATGTCCCCTTGGTGTCCCCCCTCAGTGTCCCCCGGGTCCATCCTGCCACCTTCCCGGTGTCCCCCAGGGTGTTGTCCCCACCCTGGAGGCCCCAGGGTGTGTCCCCTTGGTGTCCCACCCCCCATGTCCCCTTGGTGTCCCCCCCATGTCCCCATAGTGCCCCCCCCAATGTCCCCTGGGTGTCCCACCCCCCATGTCCTCATAGTGTCCCCCCTCATGTCCCCATAGTGTCCTACCCCCCATATCCCCTTGGTGTCCCACCCCCATGTCCCCGTGGTGTCCCCCCCCATGTCCCCATAGTGTTCCCTCTGTGTCCCCATGGTGTCTCACTCCCCATGTCCCCTTGGTGTCCCCCCCATGTCCCCTGGGTGTCCCCCCCATGTCCCCATAGTGTCCCCACCCCCCCATGTCCTCTTGGTGTCCCCCCTCAGTGTCCCCCCGGGTCCATCCTGCCACCTTCCCGGTGTCCCCTGGGGTGTCGTCCCCACCCTGGAGGCCCCAAGGTGTGTCCCCCCCATGTCCCCTTGGTGTCCCCCCCATGTCCCCTGGGTGTCCCACCCTCCATGTCCCCATAGTGTCCCACCCCCCATGTCCCCATGGTGTCCCCCCCATGTCCCCATAGTGTCCCACCCCCCATGTCCCCATAGTGTCCCCCCCCATATCCCCTTGGTGTCCCCCCAATGTCCCCATAGTGTCCCCCCCATATCCCCTTGGCGTCCCCCCATGTCCCCATGATGTCCCACCCCCCATGTCTCCATAGCGTCCCCCCATGTCCCTACAGTGTCCCCCCATGTCCCCTTGGTGTCCCCTCCATGTCCCCATAGTGTCCCACCCCCCCCATTTCCCCTTGGTGTCCCCCCCATGTCCCCTTGGTGTCCCCCCCATGTCCCCATAGTGTCCCTCCCATGTCCCCATAGTGTCCCCCCCATGTCCCCATAGTGTCCCACCCCCTATGTCCCCTTGGTGTCCCCCCCATGTCTCCTGGGTGTCCCCCCCCATGTCCCCTTGGTGTCCCCCCCATGTCCCCATAGTGTCCCACTCCCTATGTCCCCTCAGTGTACCCCCGTGTCCCCACAGTGCCCCCCCCATGTCCCCATAGTGTCCCCCCCCCATGTCCCTATGGTGTCCCACCCCCCATGTCCCCTTGGTGTCCCCCCCATGTCCCCATAATGTCCCCCCTCAGTGTCCCCATAATGTCCCACCCCTCCCATGTCCCCATAGTGTCCTCCCCATGTCCCCATAGTGTCCCCCCCATGTCCCCTTGGTGTCCCACCCCCCATGTCCCCTTGGTGTCCCCCCCATGTCTCCTGGGTGTCCCCCCCCATGTCCCCATACTGTCCCCCCCGTGTCCCCATAATGTCCCCCCTCCATATCCCCTTGGTGTCCCCTCCATGTCCCCTTGGTGTCCCCTCCATGTCCCCATAGTGTCCCACCCCCCATGTCCCCTTGGTGTCCCCCCCATGTCCCCTTGGTGTCCTCCCCATGTCCCCTTGGTGTCCCCCCTATGTCCCCATAGTGTCCCCCCCCATGTCCCCATAGTGCCCCCCCAATGTCCCCTGGGTGTCCCACCCCCCATGTCCCCTTGGTGTCCCTGTGGTGTGTCCCACCATGTCCCTATGGGGGTCCCTCCATGTCCCACCAGTGTCCCCCCCTTGTCACCCCTCCTGTGTCCCTGTGGTGTCCCCGTGGTGTGTCCCACCATGTCCCCCCAGTGTCCCCCCCTTGTGTCCCCATAGTGTCCCCATGGGGTCCCTCCATGTCCCCCCAGTGTCCCCCCCTTGTCACCCCTCCTGTGTCCCCGTGGTGTGTCCCACCATGTCCCCCCAGTGTCCCCCCCTCGTGTCCCCATGGTGTCCCCATGGTGTGTCCCACCATGTCCCCCCAGTGTCCCCCCATCACCCCTCCTGTGCCCCCCCATGTCTGTCCCCTGCCCCCACGACATCCCCACGGTGTCCCCCCTTGTCACCCACTCCCATCCCCACGTTGTCACCCCCATGTCCCCCTGGTGCCCCCCCTGTGTCCCCACAGTGTCCCCCCCCCGTATCCCCCCCATCACCCCTCCAGTGTCCCCGTGGTGTGTCCCACCATGTCCCTACGGGGGTCCCTCCATGTCCCCCCAGTGTGTCCCCCTCGTGTCCCCGTGGTGTGTCCCTCCATGTCCCTATGGGGGTCCCTCCATGTCCCCCAGTGTCCCCCCCTTGTCACCCCTCCTGTGTCCCCGTGGTGTGTCCCACCCTGTCCCTATGGGGGTCCCTCCATGTCCCCCCAGTGTCCCCCACTTGTCACCCCTCCTGTGTCCCCATGGTGTCCCCGTGGTGTGTCCCACCATGTCCCCCCAGTGTCCCCCCATCACCCCTCCTGTGCCCCCCCATGTCTGTCCCCTGTCCCCACATCATCCCCACGGTGTCCCCCCTTGTCACCCACTCCCATCCCCACGTTGTCACCCCCATGTCCCCCTGGTGCCCCCCCCGTGTCCCCACAGTGTCCCCCTCCCCGTATCCCCCCCATCACCCTCCCTGTGTCCCCGTGGTGTGTCCCACCATGTCCCTATGGGGGTCCCCCCGTGTCCCCCCCGTGTCCCCCTTGTCCCCCCTCCTGTGCCCCCCCATGTCTGTCCCCTGTCCCCACATCATCCCCACGGTGTCCCCCCTCGTCACCCACTCCTCTCCCCACGTTGTCACCCCGATGTCCCCCTGGTGCCCCCCCCGTGTCCCCACAGTGTCCCCACTCCCGTATCCCCCCCATCACCCCTCCTGTGTCCCCGTGGTGTGTCCCTCCATGTCCCCCCAGTGTCCCCCTTTGTCACCCTCCCTCATGTCCCCGTGGTGTGTCCCTCCATGTCCCCCCAGTGTCCCCCCATCACCCCTCCTGTGCCCCCCCATGTCTGTCCCCTGTCCCCACGCCATCCCCACCGTGTCCCCCCCTCGTCACCCACTCCCATCCCCACGTTGTCACCCCCATGTCCCCCTGGTGCCCCCCCGTATCCCCACAGTGTCCCCCCCCCCGTATCCCTCCCATCACCCTTCCTGTGTCCCGACGGTGTCCCCGTGGTGTGTCCCACCCTGTCCCTATGGGGGTCCCTCCATGTTCCCCCAGTGTGTCCCCCCAGTGTCCCCCCTCCCGTGTCCCTGTGGTGTGTCCCACCATGTCCCTCTAGTGTCCCCCCCTTGTCACCCCTCCTGTGTCCCCGTGGTGTCCCCGTGGTGTGTCCCTCCATGTCCCCCCTGTGCCCCCCCATGTCTGTCCCCTGTCCCCACATCATCCCCACGGTGTCCCCCCTTGTCACCCCCTCCTCTCCTCACGTTGTCACCCCCATGTCCCCCTGGTGCCCCGCCCGTGTCCCCACAGTGTCCCCCCCCCCGTATCTCCCCCATCACCCCTCCTGTGTCCCCATGGTGTCCCCATGCTGTGTCCCACCATGTCCCTACGGGGGTCCGTCCATGTCCCCCGAGTGTCCCCCCCCCGTGTCCCCATGGTGTGTCCCACCATGTCCCTATGGAGTCACCTCCATGTCCCCCCAGTGTCCCCCCCTTGTCACCCCTCCTGTGCCCCCCCATGTCTGTCCCCTGTCCCCACGCCATCCCCACGGTGACCCCCTTGTCACCCACTCCCATCCCCATGTTGCCACCCCGATGTCCCCCTGGTGCCCCCCCCCATGTCCCCACAGTGTCCCCCCAGTGTCCCCCCTTGCCACCCCTCCTGTGTCCTTGTGGTGTGTCCCCCCATGTCCCCTGGGTGTCCCACCCCCCATGTCCCCATGGTGTCCCCGTGGTGTGTCCCACCGTGTCCCTATGGGGTCCCTCCATGTCCCCCCAGTGCCCCCCCTTGTCACCCCTCCTGTGTCCCCGTGGTGTGTCCCACCATGTCCCTATGGGGGTCCCTCCATGTCCCCCCAGTGTCCCCCCATCACCCCTCCTGTGCCCCCCCATGCCTGTCCCCTGTCCCCACGCCATCCCCACCGTGTCCCCCCTTGTCACCCACTCCCATCCCCACATTGTCCCCCCCATGTCCCCCTGGTGCCCCCCCCGTGTTCCCACAGTGTCCCCATTCCCGTGTCCCCCCCATCACCCTCCCTGTGTCCCCGTGGTGTCCCCCACCATGTCCCTACGGGGGTCCCTCCATGTCCCCCCAGTGTCCCCCCCACCGTGTCCCCATGGGGTCCCTCCATGTCCCCCCAGTGTCCCCCCACCGTGTCCCCATGGTGTCCCCCACCATGTCCCTATGGGGTCCCTCCATGTCCCCCCAGTGTCCCCCCCATCGCCCCCCCTGTGTCCCCGTGGTGTGTCCCACCATGTCCCCATGGAGGTCCCTCCATGTCCCCCAGTGTCCCCCCCTTGTCACCCCTCCTGGGTCCCTGTGGTGTGTCCCACCACGTCCCTATGGGGTCCCTCCATGTCCCCCCAGTGTCCCCCCTCCTGTGTCCCCGTGGTGTGTCCCACCCTGTCCCTATGGAGTCACCTCCATGTCCCCCCAGTGTCCCCCCCATCGCCCCCCCTGTGTCCCTGTGGTGTGTCCCACCATGTCCCCATGGGGTCCCACCATGTCCCCCCAGTGTGTCCCCCCAGTGTCCCCCCTCCCGTGTCCCCGTGGTGTGTCCCACCCTGTCCCTATGGGGGTCCCTCCATGTCCCCCCAGTGTGTCCCCCCCCGTGTCCCCACGGTGTGTCCCACTGTGTCACTCTATGTCCCCCCAGTGTCCCCCCAGTGTCCCCCCCTTGTCACTCCTCCTGTGTCCCCATGGTGTGTCCCACCATGTCCCCTGGGTGTCCCACCCCCCATGTCCCCATGGTGTCCCCATTGTGTGTCCCACCATCTCCCTATGGGGTCCCTCCATGTCCCCCCAGTGCCCCCCCTTGTCACCCCTCCTGTGTCCCCGTGGTGTCCCCATGGGGTCCCTCCATGATCGCCCCAGTGTCCCCCCCTTGTCACCCCTCCTGTGTCCCTGTGGTGTCCCTGTGGTGTGTCCCACCCTGTCCCCATGGGGTCCCTCCATGTCCCCCCAGTGTCCCCCCCATCACCCCTCCTGTGCCCCCCCATGTCTGTCCCCTGTCCCCACGCCATCCCCACGGTGTCCCCCCTTGTCACCCCCTCCTCTCCCCACATTGTCACCCCCATGTCCCCCTGGTGCCCCCCCCGTGTCCCCACAGTGTCCCCCCCCCCCCGTATCTCCCCCATCACCCCTCCATGTCCCCATGGTGTCCCCGTGGTGTGTCCCACCCTGTCCCTATGGGGTCCCTCCATGTCCCCCCAGTGTCCCCCCCTCGTGTCCCTCTGGTGTCCCCATGGGGGTCCCTCCATGTCCCCCCAGTGTCCCCCCTTGTCACCCCCTCCTCTCCCCACATTGTCCCCCCCATGCCCCCCTGGTGCCCCCCCCATGTCCCCTCAGTGTCCCCCCTTGTCACCCCCTCCTCTCCCCACGTTACCAGCCCGATGCCCCCCTGGTGCCCCCCCCGTGTCCCCACAGTGTCCCCCCCCCCGTGTCCCCCCAGGACCTGCTCCGGGCCGTCAGCGGGACCTTCATCTTCCTCGTGGTGGCCCTGGTGGCCTTGGCCTCGTCCCGGGACGCCCTGGCCGCCACCACCTTCGTGAGTGCCCCCAAACCTCCCCCTCCCCTCACCCTTGTGTCCCCCCCCCACCCCACCCCATACCAGGGGGGGTCACCTGCCCCTCTGCCCTCCCCCCCAGACCTTCAGCCTCGTCCTCGCCTTCGTCTTCGCCTTCGACGTCTTCGTCACCTACCGCACGCGGGTGGGGCCCGCGCTGGGACAGGGTGAGGGGACACGGGGGGGGGGGACACGGGGTGGGGGGTGGTGGGGACACCCCCGGGTCGCCCCTGGGTGGGGGACACCCGAATTCTCCTTTCCCGCCACCTCCAACCTCCTCCTCTTCCTCCTCCAGACCCCGACATGGAGGAGACCTGAAGGCCACCCCCCTTCGTCCCCCGGTGTCCTGTCGTCCCCCGGTGTCCCGTCGTCCCCTGGGGTCCTGCCCCGACCCCCCCTCCCGCCTCACAACCCCCCCCTCATCAAACCCCCCCCCCAAATGAAAGCTCTTCCCACTCCTGGTGCTGCTCCGGGTCGTGTTTTTGGGGTGGGGTGGGGGGAGAGGGGACATTGTGTCCCTCCCCCTGACCCGGCGGGCGGCCTTGTGGGTCGCTAATTAATTAATTAATTAATTATGTCATTGGGGTCCCCTCGTCTTGGACGGGGGGGGGGGTGGGGGGTGTCACTCGTGGGGTTGGTGGGTCCCTCGTGGTGGTGGTTCCTTCATGGGGGGTCCCTCATCATCATCATGGGTCCCTCATGGTGGAGGGGGGTCCCTCATGTCATCATGGGGGTCCCTCATGGTGGTGGTTCCTTCATGGGGGGCCCCTCATTTTCATCATGGGTCCCTCATGGTGGAGGGGGGTCCCTCATATCATCATGGGGGTCCCTCATGGTGGTGGTGGGTCCCTCATGTCATCATGGGGGTCCCCATGGTGGAGGTGGGTCCCTCATCGTCATGGTGGGTCCCTTCTCATGGTGGGTCCCTCATGGTGGTGATGATGGGTTCCCCATGGTGGTAGTGGGTTCCCCATGGTGGAGGTGGGTCCCTTCTCATGGTGGGTCCCTCGTGGTGGTGGTTCCTTCATAAGGGGTCCCTCATAGTGGAGGGGGGTCCCTCATGGTGGAGGTGGGTCCCTTCTCATGGTGGGTCCCTCGTGGTGGTGGTTCCTTCATAAGGGGTCCCTCATCATCATCATCATCATCATCATGGGGGTCCCTCATGGTGGTGGTGGTGGGTTCCCCATGGTGGAGGTGGGTCCCTCATAGTGGAGGTGGGTCCTTTCTCATGGGGGTCCCTCATGGTGGTGGTGGGTCCCTCATGTCATCATGGGGGTCCCTCATGGTGGAGGTGGGTCCCTCATCACGATGGTGGGTCCCTTCTCATGGTGGGTCCCTCGTGGTGGTGGTTCCTTCATGGAGGGTCCCTCATCATCATCATGGGGGTCCCTCATGGTGGAGGTGGGTCCCAAATATCATGATGGGGGTTCCTCATGGTGGTGGTGGTGGGTCCCAAATATCATGATTGGGGTTCCCCATGGTGGAGGTGGGTCCCTCATCATCATGGTGGGTCCCTTCTCATGGTGGGTCCCTCATGGTGGTGGTTCCTTCATAAGGGGTCCCTCATCATCATCATGGGTCCCTCATGTTAGTGGAGGTGGGTCCCTCATCATGATGGTGGGTCCCCTCTCATGGTGGGTCACTCGTAGTGGTGGTTCCTTCATAAGGGGTCCCTCATGGTGGTGGTGGGTCCCAAATGTCATCATGGGGGTCCCTCATGTTGTTGGTGGTGGGTCCCTCATGGTGGTGGTGGTGGGTCCCTTCTCATGGTGGGTCCCTCGTGGTGGTGGTTCCTTCATAAGGGGTCCCTCATCATCATCATCATCACCATGGGTCCCTCATATCATCATGGGGGTCCCTCATGGTGGTGGTGGTGGGTTCCCCATGGTGGAGGTGGGTCCCTCATGGTGGAGGGGGGTCCCTCATGTCATCATGGGGGTCCCTCATGTTGTTGGTGGTGGGTCCCTCATGGTGGTGGTGGTGGGTCCCTTCTCATGGTGGGTCCCTCGTGGTGGTGGTTCCTTCATAAGGGGTCCATCATCATCATCATCATCACCATGGGTCCCTCATATCATCATGGGGGTCCCTCATGGTGGTGGTGGTGGGTCCCCATGGTGGTGGTGGGTCCCTCATGTCATCATGGGGGTCCCTCATGGTGAAGGTGGGTCCCTCATCGTGATGGTGGGTCCCTTCTCATGGTGGGTCACTCGTGGCAGTGGGTCACTCGTGGCAGTGGGTCACTCGTGGCAGTGGTCACTCCTCATGGTGGGTCCATGGTGGTGTTGTTGTTGTTGGTGGTGGTCCCTCACGAGGGTGGTGGGTCACTCCTCATGGTGGGTCCGTGGTGGTGTTGGTGGTCCCTCACGAGGGTGGTGGTCACTCCTCATCGTGCAGCTTCTGGGGTGGGGTGGGAGAGAAGACAGCGGGTCCGGGGGCGGTCATGGGGTGGCTGTGGGGCTGGGGGGGGTGTTTGACGGGGGGAGGTCCCACCTTGGCTCCGATGTCGCGGCTCTTGGCCCGCAGTTTGTTGACCTGGGACTCGGCGATGTCGGCGCGTTCCTCGGCCTCGTCCAGCTCGTGCTGCGCCTTCCGGAACTTGGCCAGGTTGGTGTTGGCCTGTTCCTCCTGGGGGGGCAAGGGGGGGTCAGGGGGGTGGCACCAGGGCCAAACGTCCTCCTGCCTCCCCCCCACGGCTGAGCTGTCTTTGTCCCTCTGTCCGTCGATCCATCCGTCCGTCCCCATCCTTCTGAAGGCTCAGCCATCCGTGGGCTCAGCGTCCATCTCTCCGTCATCCACCCATCCATGGATCCATCCACCCATCCATCCATCCACCCATTCATCCATCCACCCATCCATCTGTCCATCCATCCACCCATCTGTCCATCCATCCACCCATCCATGGATCCATTCATCCATCCACCCATCCATTCATCCACCCATCCATCCATCCATCCACCCATCCACCCATCATCCATCCATTCATCCACCCACCCATCCATGGATCCATTCATCCATCCATCCATCCACCCATTCATCCATCCACCCATCCATCTGTCCATCCATCCACCCATCCATCCATCCATCCACCCATCCATTCATCCACCCATCCATCCATCCATTCATCCATCCACCCATCCATCCACCCATCCATCCATCCTTCTCTTTGATCCATCCACCCATCCATCCATCCATCCATCCATCCACCCATCCACCCATCCATCCATCCATCCATCCACCCATCCACCCATCCATCATCCATCCACCCATGCATCCATCCATCCTTCCATCCACCCATCCCTCCATCCATCCATCCTTCTCTTTGATCCATCCCTCCGTTCATCCATCTGTCTGTCCATCCATCCATCCATCCTTCTTCCCATCCATCCCTCCATCCATCCATCCATCCATCCATCCATCTTCTCTTTGATCCATCCCTCCATTCATCCATCTGTCTGTCCATCCATCCATCCACCCACCCATCCACCCATCATCCATCCATCCATCCACCCATCCATCCTTCTTCTCTTTGATCCATCCCTCCAGTCATCCATCTGTCCACCCATCCATCCATCCTTCTTCCCACCCATCCATCCTTCCACCCATCCTCCTTCTCTTTGATCCACCCACCCATCCCTCCATCCTCCTCCATCCACCCTCCCCTCGTCCCTCCCTCCCCGTTCACCCACCGCCTCCTCCGCCTGCCGCTTGTAGGCCTTGACTTTCATCTGCAGTTTGTCCACCAGGTCCTGCAGCCGCAGCAGGTTCTTCTTGTCCTCCTCGGTCTGCGGGGACAGGGGTGGACATTGGCTCAGGGTGGCACCAGTCAGGGACTCCAGGTCACCCGTGACCGGTCAACTGACCGGGTCAACCCTCTGGGTCACCTCTGTCCCTGTGGCCACCAGGTCAATGTCCTGGGTCATCTCCATCCATACGGCCACCAGGTCAACGCTGTGGGTCACCTCTGTCCCTGTGGCCACCAGGTCAATGTCCTGGGTCATCTCCGTCCCTACGGCCACCAGGTCAATGTTGTGGCTGATCCCTGTCCCTGTGGCCACCAGGTCAATGTCCTGGGTCACCTCTGTCCCTGTGGCCACCAGGTCAATGTTCTGGGTCACCTCTGTCCCTGTGGTCAGCAGGTCAATGTCCTGGGTCACCTCTGTCCCTGTGGCCACCAGGTCAATGTCCTGGGTCATCTCCGTCCCTACGGCCACCAGGTCAATGTTGTGGCTGATCCCTGTCCCTGTGGCCACCAGGTCAATGTTCTGGGTCACCTCTGTCCCTGTGGTCAGCAGGTCAATGTCCTGGGTCACCTCTGTCCCTGTGGCCATAAGGACAATGTCCTGGGTCATCTCTGTCCCTGTGACCACCTGGTCAATGTCCTGGGTCACCTCTGTCCCTACAGCCACCAGGTCAATGTTCTGGGTCATCTCTGTCCCCGTGGCCAGCAGGTCAATGTCCTGGGTCACCTCTGTCCCTACGGCCACCAGGTCAATGTCCTGAGTCACCTCCATCCCTAAGGCCAGCAGGTCAATGTTCTGGGTCACCTCTGTCCCTGTGGCCACCAGGTCAATCCTCTGGGTCATCTCTGTCTGTGTGGCCACCAGGTCAATGTCCTGGGTCACCTCTGTCCCTGTGGCCACCAGGTCAATCCTCTGGGTCACCTCTGTCCCTGTGGCCACCAGGTCAATGTTCTGGGTCATCTCCATCCCTGTGGCCACCAGGTCAATCCTCTGGGTCATCCATGTCCCTTTGGCCACCAGGTCAATGTCCTGGGTCATCTCTGTCCCTACAGCCACCAGGTCAACGCTGTGGGTCATCCATGTCCCTGTGGCCATCAGGTCAATGTCCTGGGTGACCTCTGTCCCTGTGTCCACCAGGACAATGTCCTGGGTCATCTCCGTCCCTATGGCCACCAGGTCAATCCTCTGGGTCATCCATGTCCCTGTGGCCACCAGGTCAATGTCCTGGGTCACCTCTGTCCCTGTGGCCAGCAGGTCAATCCTCTGGGTCATCCCTGTCTGTGTGGCCACCAGGTCGATGTCCTGGGTCATCTCCATCCCTACGGCCACCAAGTTGATGTTGTGGGTCATCCATGTCCCTGTGGCCACCAGGTCAATGTCCTGAGTCATCTCTGTCCCCGTGGCCATAAGGTCAATGTTCTGGGTCATCTCTGTCCCTGTGGCCATAAGGTCAATGTTCTGGGTCACCTCTATCCCTGTGGCCACCAGGTCAATGTTCTGGGTCACCTCCATCCCTACAGCCAGCAGGTCAATGTCCTGGGTCATCTCCATCCCTACAGCCACCAGGACAATGTCCTGGGTCACCTCTGTCCCTGTGGCCACCAGGTCAATCCTCTGGGTCATCTCCATCCCTGTGTCCACCAGGTCAATGTCCTGCATCAGTGACGTCCCCGTGGCCGCCACCGTCTCTCCCCATTTCCAGTCCCCCGTGAACGTAGATGAAGAGGGGCCACACCATGGTGGTCCCACCCAGTAGATGAGCTCCTTGACCCCTCCATGGGGGTCTCACCTTGCCCCCCCCCCCCGGTGTCTCACCTGGTAGCTGAGCTCCTTGACCCCCCCACAATGGTCTCACCTTGCCCCCATGGTGTCTCACCTGATAGATGACCTCCTTGACCCCCCCAGGGTGGTCTCACCTGGTAGCTGAGCTCCTTGACCCCCCATGGTGGTCTCACCTTGCCCCCCCTCAGCATCTCACCTGATAGATGAGCTCCTTGACCCCTCCATGGTGGTCTCACCTTGACCCCCCCATGGTGGTCTCACCTTGACCCCCCCATGGTGGTCTCACCTGGTAGTTGAACTCCTTGACCCCCCCATGGTGGTCTCACCTTGACCCCTCCACGGTGGTCTCACCTGGTAGCTGAACTCCTTGACCCCCCCTCAGTGTCTCACCTGGTAGCTGAGCTCCTTGACCCCCCCATGGTGGTCTCACCTTGCCCCCCATGGTGGTCTCACCTGGTAACTGAGCTCCTTGTCCCCCCCCCCTCGGTGTCTCACCCGGTAGCTGAACTCCCTGACCCCCCCATGGTGTCTCACCTGGTAGCTGAGCTCCTTGACCCCTCCATGGGGGTCTCACCTTGACCCCCCCTCGGTGTCTCACCTGGTAGCTGAGCTCCTTGACCCCCCCGTGGTGGTCTCACCTTGCCCCCCACGGTGGTCTCACCTGGTAGCTGAGCTCCTTGACCCCCCCATGGTGGTCTCACCTGGTAGCTGAGCTCCTTGACCCCCCCTCGGTGTCTCACCTGGTAGCTGAGCTCCTTGACCCTCCTCTCGGACTTGCGCAGCCCCTTGACGCTCTCGGCGTTCCTCTTCTGCTCGGCCTCCAGCTCGGCCTCCAGCTCCCTCACCCGCCCCTCCAGCTTCTGCAGCTGCTTCTTGCCGCCCTTCAGGGCCAGCTGCTCGGCCTCGTCCAGGCGCAGCTGCAGGTCCTTGATGGTCTGCTCCATGTTCTTCTTCATCCTCTCCAGGTGGGCGCTCGTGTCCTGCTCCTTCTTCAGCTCCTCGGCCATCATGGCCGCCTGCAGGGGTGGGGGGGACAACGGGGAGGTCCGGCCGGGTGGTTCGTCCCCCCGTCACCCCGCCCCGGCCGCGCCACTCACGTCGGTGACGGCCTTCTTGGCCTTGTCCTCGGCGTTGCGGCACTCCTGCACGGCCTCCTCCACCTCCGCCTGCAGCTGGGAGACGTCGCCCTCCATCTTCTTCTTCTGGTTGATCAGGCTCGTGTTCTGGGGGGCGAGGGGGGAAAGGGGGACCTCAGGGGGCGGCCCCGGGGCTGCTGACCCAGGTCTTGACCCCCCTCCCCAGGCCTTGGAGGCTCCCCAGGGCTCGGCAGGGTTGGAGGATCTTCTTCCGGGGATCTTGGTGAGTCGACACAGAAGCCGCCGACCTTCCGTAGAGCAACTCAAAGAGAAGCTCCCAAACTTCTGTAGAGCAACCCAACCTTCCTTGGGCCTTCCATGGACCAACCCAACCTTCTTCAAACCTTCCATGGACCAACCCAACCTTCCTTGGACCTTCTATGGACCAACCCAACCTTCCTTGGGCCTTCTATGGACCAACCCAACCTTCCTTGGACCAACCCCACCTTCTTCAAACCTTCTATGGACCAACCCAACCTTCCTCGGACCTTCTATGAACCAACCCAACCTTCTATGGACCAACCCAACCTCCTCCAGATCAACCCAACCTTCTTCAAACCTTCCACGGACCAACCCAACCTTCTTCAAACCTTCTATGGACCAACCCAACCTTCGTTGGGCCTTCTATGGACCAACCCAACCTTCCTCAAACCTTCCATGGACCAACCCAACCTTCCTCTTACCTTCTATTGACCAACCCAACCTCCTCCAGATCAACCCAACCTTCCTTGGACCAACCCAACCTTCCCTGGACCTTCCACGGACCAACCCAACCTCCTCCAGACCAACCCAACCCTCAGGAGGAGGTGGGGCCACCGGGCCAACACCACCTCGAGCCGCCTCGAGGTGCCCAAACCGACCAAGCGTCTCCGTCTCTCCTGGGTTTGAGCGCCCCTGGACGGAGGTGCCCCCTCTCTGGGAGGTCTCACCTGCGAGTGGAGGAGCTGGACCCTCTCGCTGGCCTCGATGAGCTCCTGCTCGGCCAGTTTGCGGGCCCGCTCGGTCTGCTCGGCCAGCGCCCGCAGCTCCTCCAGCTCGGCCTGCAGCAGCGCGTTCCGCCGCTCCGCCACGGCCACGTTCTCCCTCAGCTCCTCCCCGGCCCTCGCCGCCTCATCCAGCTGCAGCTGCGTGTCCTGGGGGGCCACCCCGCCGTGAGGACGGGGGGCCAGGAGGGTGGGGGGGGCCACCCAACTGCCCCTGGGGGGTGGGGAAGGGCAGGGAGGTGCCCCCGACCGTGAGGGTGGTGGGGAAAGGGTGGTGGGTTTACCCGGCTATGGGGGTGTGGGGAAGGGAACCCAAACACCCCTGGGGGGTAGGGAAGTAGGGGTAGGACCACTCAACCACCCCTGGGGGGGTGGTGGGGCCTCCTACCCATCACCCTCCCCATGGGGCAGGTACCCTCAGGTACCTCCTACCCATCCCCATGGGACAGGTACCCTCAGGTACCTCCTGGACCTCACTGGGACAGGTACCCTCAGGTACCTCCTACCCATCCCCATCCCCATGGGACAGGTACCCTCAGGTACCTCCTGGACCTCACTAGGACAGGTACCCTCAGGTACCTCCTGGACCTCACTAGGACAGGTACCCTCAGGTACCTCCTACCCATCCCATGGGACAGGTACCCTCAGGTACCTCCCACACCTTGCTGGGACAGGTACCCTCAGGTACCTGCTGGACCTCACTGGGACAGGTACCCTCAGGCACCTCCCACCCATCACCATCCCCATGGGACAGGTACCCTCAGGTACCTCCTGGACCTCACTGGGACAGGTACCCTCAGGTACCTCCTGGACCTCACTATCCCATGGGACAGGTACCCTCAGGTACCTCCTACCCATCCCATGGGACAGGTACCCTCAGATACCTCCTGGACCTCACTGTCCCATGGGACAGGTACCCTCAGGTACCTCCTACCCATCCCCATGGGACAGGTACCCTCAGGTACCTCCTACCCATCCCCATGGGACAGGTACCCTCAGGTACCTCCTGCCCATCACCATCCCCATGGGACAGGTACCCTCAGGTACCTCCTACCCATCACCATCCCCATCCCCATCCACCCACAGGTACCTCCTGGACCTCACTGTCCCATGGGACAGGTACCCTCAGATACCTCCCGGACCTCACTGTCCCATGGGACAGGTACCCTCAGGTACCTCCTACCCATCCCCATCCCCATGGGACAGGTACCCTCAGGTACCTCCTGGACCTCACTGGGACAGGTACCCTCAGGTACCTCCTACCCATCACCCTCCCCATGGGGCAGGTACCCTCAGGTACCTCCTGGACCTCACCATCCCATGGGACAGGTACCTTCAGGTACCTCCTACCTCACTATCCCATGGGAAAAGTGCCTTCAGGTACCTCCTGGACCTCACTGTCCCATGGGAAAAGTACCTTCAGGTACCTCCCAGACCTCACTGTCCCATAGGACAGGTACCCTCAGGTACCTCCTATCCATCCCCATGGGACAGGTACCCTCAGGCACCTCCTACCCATCCCCATCCCCATGGGACAGGTACCCTCAGGTACCTGCTGGACCTCACTATCCCATGGGGCAGGTACCCTCAGGTACCTCCTACCCATCACCATCCCCATGGGACAGGTACCCTCAGGTACCTCCTGGACCTCACCATCCCATGGGACAGGTACCCTCAGGTACCTCCTGGACCTCACTGGGACAGGTACCCTCAGGTACCTCCTACCCATCCCATGGGACAGGTACCCTCAGGTACCTCCCGGACCTCACCCTCCCCATGGGACAGGTACCCTCAGGTCCCTCCCACACCTCACAGGTACCCTCAGGTACCTCCCACACCTCACCCTCCCCATGGGACAGGTACCCTCAGGTACCTCCTGGACCTCACCCTCCCCATGGGACAGGTACCCCCAGGTCCCTCCCACACCTCACAGGTACCTTCAGGCAGCCCTGCAGGGCCTTGACTTGCTTCTGGGCCTCGCTGGCGCCGCGGTTGGCGTGGCCGAGCTGGATCTCCATCTCGTTCAGGTCGCCCTCCATCTTCTTCTTCAGCCGCAGGGCCTCGTTGCGGCTCCGGGTCTCGGCGTCCAGCGAGGTCTGGAGAGACTCCACCACCCGCAGGTGGTTGCGCTTCGCCTGCTCCATCTCCTCCTCCTTCTCCCCCAGCTTCCGCTCGTACTCCGCCTTCACCTGGTTGAACTCCAGCTGCGCCCGCAGGATCTTGCCCTCCTCGTGCTCCAGGGAGGCCTGAGGGGGGGACACACGACACAGAGGGGGGACCTTGAGGGTCGTGGAGGGTGAATGTGTCGCCGGGGGAACGCGGGGGACGCGGCTGGTCCCACCTCGGCCTCCTCCAGGGCGGCCTGGAGCTCCAGCTTCTCGGCGTCCAGCTGCTTCCGCGCCTTCTCCAGCTCGTGGGCGGACTTGTGGCCGGCGCCGAGCTGCTCCGTGAGGTCCGAGATCTCCTCTGCTCCGGGGGGAGACCCCATCAGAACCCGTGGGAGGGGTGGGCGACATAGGACAGGGGGGTAGAGCTGCCCACGACCTCACCTTGCAGGTTCTTGTTCTCCCTCTTGAGGGTCTCCAGGTGCTCCAGCGACTCCTCGTAGACGTTCCTCAGCTTGAAGAGGTCGGTGCTGAGGGCCCGGGCCTCCTTCTGCGACGCCTCCAGCTCCGTCTGCGACTCCTCGAACTTCTGCTTCCACTCGGACAACACCTGGAGGGGGGGGGACACACAACCTGGGGTCACCCTCCTGTGCCCCCCCAAAACAGGAGGCCAGGCCCGAATGAATTAACCGAGAAATTTGGGGCCTGCTGACGAGTCACCAACACCCCAAACCATCTGTGCTCGCTCTGTTCTACTCTACTGGGCCAAAAACTTAAGAGAATGGTAAAAAAAAAATGTAATAAACCTAAAGGTAATAAATTAAAGATGCAGCAGGATGAGGAGGACACTTGAATAGAAGAAACAAGCCGGGAGACGGGGTTTTTTCCAAGCTTCAGGGAGCGGGTCGGGAACAACGGAAGAGAAGAAGGGTCAGGCTGAGGAAGGTGAGTTTAAGCCCCCAGACTCAGGGGAGGAAGGGGGGTGTAGGTGGAGCTCAGGCAGGGCTTGGGGTGGTCCTTCCCCTAACCCTCTCCTCATCCCATGGGTCTGGGGGCTGATTCTCATCTTCCTCAGCCCGATCTCCCTTCTCTTCCATTGTTCTTGTCCCGCTCACTGAGGCTTGGAGAAGGCCTTGACTTCCAACCTGTTTCTTCTGCTCAAACGTCCACCTCACCCTACTACATCTTAATTTATTACCTTTAAGTTTATTACATTTTTTTTACCATTCTTTTAAGTTTTCGCTCCGGTGAGAAGAACACGACGAGCGCAGGTGGTTTGGGACGTTGGCGACTCGTCAGCAGGCCCCGAATTTCTCGGTTAATTAATTTGGGCCTGGCCTCCCGTTTTTCACCCCCCATGGCCCCCACCTTGTCGAAGTTCCTCTGCTTCTTGTCCAGGGCGGCGGCGGCGGCGTTGGAGCGCTCCACGTCGGCCATCAGGTCCTCGATCTCGTTCTGCAGCCGGTGCTTGGTCTTCTCCAGCGAGGAGCACTTGGCGTTCACGGCCTCCACCGCCTCCTCGGCCTCCTGCAGCCGCTGCGCCAGCTTCTTCCTGCCCCCGGGGAGCGGGGGACGGGGGGACAGCCCGGGGTCAGCCCTGGGCTGGGCGGGACCGCTCAGGCCTCCTCCCGCCCGGCTGTTGGCCGGGGTTCTGCTCTGGGTCTCCTCTACCTCCTCTGGGACTTTGTCCAGAACCTTCTCCAGAGGGTGGAGTCTCCACCCTCCACCCCACAGAAGCTCAGTCCATGGGTAGATGACTCAGTTTCCTCCAGAACCTTCTCCAGAACCTTCTCCAGAACCTTCTCCAGAGGGTGGTCTCCACCCTCCACCCCACAGAAGCTCTGCCCACGGGCGGATGACTCAATTCCCTCCAGAACCTTCTCCAGAACCTTCTCCAGAACCTTCTCCAGAACCTTCTCCACTGGGTGGTCTCCACCCCCCAACCCCCTCAGAAGCTCCATCCATGGGCGGATGACTCAATTCCCTCCAGAACCTTCTCCAGAACCTTCTCCAGTGGGTGGTCTCCACCCTCCACCCCTCAGAAGCTCCATCCATGGGCGGATGACTCAATTCCCTCCAGAACCTTCTCCAGAACCTTCTCCAGAGGGTGGTCTCCACCCCCCAAACCCCTCAAGCTCCATCCATGGGCAGATGACTCAATTCCCTCCAGAACCTTCTCCAGAAGGGGGAGTCTCCACCCCCCACCCCACAGAAGCTCCATCCATGGGCAGATAACTCAATTCCCTCCAGAACCTTCTCCAGAACTTTCTCCAGAGGGTGGAGTCTCCACCCCCCCACCCCACAGAAGCTCTGCCCATGGAGAGATAACTCAATTCCCTCCAGAACCTTCTCCAGAGGGTGGTCTCCACCCCCCAAACCCCTCAGAAGCTCCATCCATGGGCAGATGACTCAATTCCCTCCTTAACCTTCTCCAGAACCTTCTCCAGAACCTTCTCCAGAGGGTGGTCTCCACCTCCCACCCCACAGAAGCTCTGCCCATGGAGAGATAACTCAATTCCCTCCAGAACCTTCTCCAGAGGGTGGTCTCCACCCCCCACCCCACAGAAGCTCCATCCATGGGCGGATAACTCAATTCCCTCCAGAACCTTCTCCAGAGGGTGGTCTCCACCCCCCCGACCCCCCCCCAGAAGCTCCGCCCACGGGGCGGGGACTCACTTGGCCTCCTCCAGCTCCTCGGTGCGTTGGATGGCGTCCGTCTCGTACTTGGTCCTCCACTGGGCCACCTCGGAGTTGGCCTTGGAGAGCAGGCGCTGGAGTTCGGCCTTGGCCTCGGTCTCCTCCTCGTACTGCTCCCGCAGCAGGTCCCCGTCGTGCCGGGCCGACTGCAGCGCGTGGGCCAGCGCGTTCTTGGCCTGGGCCGGAGGGGAAGGCGGCGCCCGTGGGGTCGGGCGGGCTGGAGCGGCCTCGGGGTTCTTCGGCTCAGCGAGAGCTGGTCACGGTCACCCCGCCCAACCCGACCTTCTGCAGGCCAACCCGACCTTCTGCAGATCAACCCAACCTCCTCCAGACCAACCCAGCCTTCCATGGACCAACCCGACCTTCTGCACCCCAACCCAACCCTCTGTGGATCAACCCGACCTTCTGTGGATCAACCCGACCTTCTGTGGATCAACCCAACCCTCTGTGGATCAACCTGATCTTCTGCAGACCAACCCAACCCTCTGTGGATCAACCTGACCTTCTGCAGACCAACCCAACCTCCTCCAGACCAACCCAACCTCCTGCAGACCAACCCAACCTCCTGCAGACCAACCCAGCCTTCCTCGTACCTTCCATAGACCGACCCAACCTTTTGCAGATCAACCCAACCTCCTCCAGACCAACCCAACCTCCTCCAGACCAACCCGACCTTCTGCAGGCCAACCAGACCTTCTGCAGGCCAACCAGACCAACCCAACCTTCTGCAGACCAACCCAACCTTCTGCAGACCAACCCAACCTTCTGCAGACCAACTCAACCTCCTCCAGACCAACCCGACCTTCTGCACCCCAACCCAACCCTCTGTGGATCAACCTGACCTTCTGCAGACCAATTCGACCTTCTCCAGACCAACCCCACCTTCTGCAGACCAACCCAACCTCCTGCAGACCAACCCAACCTTCTGCACCCCAACCCAACCTTCTGTGGATGAACCTGACCTTCTGCAGATCAACCCAACCTCCTCCAAACCAACCCAACCTTCTGCAGACCAATCCAACCTTCTGCAGACCAATCCAACCTTCTCCAGACCAACCCAACCTTCTGCAGACCAACCCAACCCTCTGTGGATCAACCCAACCTCCTCCAGACCAACCCAACCTCCTGCAGACCAACCCAACCCTCTGCAGACCAACCCAACCTTCCTTGTACCTTCCATGGACCGACCCAACCTCCTCCAACCCAAACTTCTCCAGACCAACCCAACCTTCTGCAGACCAACCCCACCTTCTTCAGACCTTCCCCAGACCAACCCAACCCTCTTTGACCTTCCATCAACCTCATCCAACCTCCTTCCCACCAACCCAACCCTCCTTGGACATCCTGTGGACCAACCCCACCTTCTTCAGACCTTCCACACATCAACCCAACCTCCCTTGGACATCCTGTAGACCAACTCAACCCTCTTCAGACCTTCCCGAGACCGACCCAACCCTCTTTGACCTTCCATCAACCTCATCCAACCTCCTTCCCACCAACCCAACCTCCCTTGGACATCCTGTAGACCAACCCCACCTTCTTCAGACCTTCCCCAGACCGACCCAACCCTCCTTGTACCCTTTTTCTAGACCTTCTGTAGACCAACCCAACCCTCCTCAGACTCTCCGAGACGCAACAACCCGCAGAGGGACCCACCCAACCCAACCCAACCCAACCCAACCCGACCCAACCCAACCCAACCCGACCCAACGCAACCCAACCCAACCCAACCCGACCCAACGCAACCCAACCCAACCCAACCCGACCCAACCCGACCCAACCCAACCCAACCCAACCCAACCCGACCCAACCCAACCCAACCCGACCCAACCCAACCCGACCCAACCCGACCCGACCCGACCCGACCCGACCCAACCCAACCCGACCCAACCCAACCCAACCGGTGACCGCGAGGGCGACGGACCCCCGTGACCTTCCTGGAGCCCCCCACCCCTGATCCAACCTTCATCTCCTCCTCCAGCTGCCGGCGCAGGTCCTCCAGCTGCTGGGTGTAGGAGACCTTCCCCCGGGTCAGCTGCGACACCAGGGCCTCCTTCTCCTCCAGCTGCCGGGACAGCTCACCTGTGCGAGGGGCGGGGCTTCAGGCGTGGGGCGGGGCTTCGGGGCGGGGTGAGGGGCGGGGTCAGCACGTGGGGAGGGGGCTGAAGCGGGTGGAGATGTGGGGCGGAGGGTGAAGACGAGGGAAAAGGGATGAAGGGAGAGGGTGGGGATGAAGGTTTGGGGGGGATGTGGGGCGAGGGGTGAAGGGGTGGGGCGGGGGGTGGAGGTGGTGAAAGGGGGTGGAGGTGTGGGGTGGGGGCTGCGGATGTGGGGTAGAGGGTGGAGGTGTGGGATGGGGGCTGTAGATGTGGGGCAGGGGTGGAGATGTGGGATGGGGGAGGCAGATGTGGGGCAGGGGTGGAGGTGGCGGGAAGGGGTGGAGTTGTGGGATGGGGGCTGCAGATGTGGGGCAGGGGCTGCAGATATGGGGCAGGGGGTAGAGGGATGGGGGCTGCAGATATGGGGCAGGGGGAGGTGTGGGGTGGTGGCTGCAGGTGTGGGGCAGAGGGTGGAGGTTTGGGGCAGGGGTAGAGGTGTGGGATGGGGTGGAGGTGTGGGGTGGGGGGTGGAGTTGTGGGATGGGGGCTGTAGATGTGGGGCAGGAGGTGAAGGTTTGGGACAGGGGTTGGAGGTGTGGGATGGGGGCTGCAGGTGTGGGGCAGGGGCTGGAGATGTGGGGCAGGGGGTGGAGGGATGGGATGGGGGCTGCAGGTGTGGGGCAGGGGGTGGAGGGATGGGATGGGGGCTGTAGATGTGGGGCAGGAGGTGGAGGTTTGGGGCAGGGGGTGGAGGTGTGGGATGGGGGCTTCAGATGTGGGGCAGGGGATGGAGTTGTGGGATGGGGGAGGCAGATGTGGGGCAGAGGGTGGAGGTGTGGGATGAGGGCTGTAGATGTGGGGCAGGGGCTGCAGATATGGGGCAGGGGGTGGAGGTGTGGGATGGGGGCTGTAGATGTGGGGCAGAGGGTGGAGGTGTGGGGTGGGGGCTGTAGATGTGGGGCAGGGGCTGCAGATGTGGGGCAGGGGCTGCAGATGTGGGGCAGGGGGTGGAGGGAAGGGATGGGGGAGGCAAATGTGGGGCAGGGGTGGAGGTGTGGGGTCGTGGCTGCAGGTGTGGAATGGGGGCTGCAGATGTGGGGCAGGGGGTGGAGGTTTGGGATGGGGGTGGAGGTGTGGGGCAGAGGGTGGAGGTTTGGGGCAGGGGTGGAGGTGTGGGGTGGGGGGTGGAGTTGTGGGATGGGGGCTGTAGATGTGGGGCAGGAGGTGGAGGTTTGGGGCAGGGGTTGGAGGTGTGGGATGGGGGCTTCAGATGTGGGGCGGGGGGGGAGGTGTGGGGTGGTGGCTGTAGGTGTGGGATGGGGGCTGCAGATGTGGGGCAGGGGGTGGAGGTTTGGGGATGGGGGCTGCAGATGTGGGGCAGAGGGTGGAGGTTTGGGATGGGGGAGGCAAAAGTGGGGCAGGGGTGGAGGTGTGGGGTGGTGGCTGCAGGTGTGGAATGGGGGCTGCAGATGTGGGGCAGGGGATGGAGTTGTGGGATGGGGGAGGCAGATGTGGGGCAGGGGGTGGAGGTGTGGGATGGGGGAGACAGATGTGGGGCAGGGGGTGGAGGTTTGGGGCAGAGGATAGAGTTGTGGGATGGGGGCTGCAGGTGTGGGGCAGGGGGTGGAGGTGTGGGATGGGGTGGAGGGATGGAATGGGGGTTGCAGATGTGGGGCAGGGGCTGCAGATGTGGGGCAGGGGGTAGAAGGATGTGATGGAGGCTGAGGATGTGGGGCAGGGGGTGGAGGTTTGGGGCAGGGGGCGGAGCCGTGGGATGGGGTGGAGTTGTGGGATGGGGGAGGCAGATGTGGGGCAGGGGGTGGAAGTGTGGGATGGGGGCTTCAGATGTGGGGCAGAGGTGGAGATGTGGGATGGGGTGGAGGCGTGGGGTGGGGGCTGCAGATGTGGGGCAGGGGCTGCAGGTATGGGATGGAGGCTGAGGATGTGGGGCAGGGGGTGGAGGTGTGGGATGGGGGAGGCAGATGTGGGGCAGGGGGCGGAGCTGTGGGGCAGGGGGCAGAGCCGTGGGGCAGGGGCTGGAGATGTGGGGCAGGGGGTGGAGGGAAGGGATGGGGGAGGCAAATGTGGGTCAGGGGGTGGAGGTGTGGGATGGGGGCTGCAGATGTGGGGCAGGGGGTGGAGGTGTGAGATGGGGGCTGTAGATGTGGGGCAGGGGTGGAGATGTGGGATGGGGTGGAGGTGTGGGATGGGGGAGGCAGATGTGGGGCAGGGGACGGAGCTGTGGGGCAGGGGGCGGAGCCGTGCGGCAGGGAGGGGCTGCAGAAGTGGGGCAGGGGGTAGAAGGATGGGATGGGGGCTGCGGCTGTGGGGCAGGGGTGGAGATGTGGGATGGGGTGGAGGTGTGGGATGGGCGAGGCAGATGTGGGGCAGGGGGTGGAGTTGTGGGATGGAGGAGGCAGATATGGGGCAGGGGACGGAGCTGTGGGGCAGGGGGCGGAGCCGTGGGGCAGGGAGGGGCTGCAGATGTGGGGCAGGGGGTGGAGGTGTGAGATGGGGGCTGCAGATGTGGGGCAGGGGGCGGAGCTGTGGGATGGGGTGGAGTTGTGGGATGGGGGAAGGCAGATGTGGGGCAGGGGCTGGGGCTGTGGGGCAGGGGGCGGAGCCGTGGGGCGGGGAGGGGCTGCCGGTGTGGGGCGGGGCTCCCACCGTTCTCCGTCTGCAGCTTGGCCCGCTGGGCGTTGGCGTCGGTGAGGACGCGCTGGGTCTCCTCCAGCTTGGCCAAGTGCTCGGCCGCCTGGTCCTCCAGGGAGCGCGACATCTTCTCCATGGCCACCTGCGGGGGGCGGGCCGGGGTGGGGAGGGGGCCACGGGGAGACCCCCCGGCCCTGGAGGGGCCACGGGGAGACCCCCCGGCCCTGGAGGGGTCCGAGGGCCACGTGGGACAGGGTTTGGAGATGCCCGGTCTGGTGGAAGGGGAGCCTTGGTGGGATCCACTCAACCCAACCCAACACAGCCAACTGGAGAGTCTTCAACCCAACAGAACCCAACCCACTGGAGACTCTTCAACCCAACAGAACCCAACCAACTGGAGACTCTTCAACCCAACAGAACCCAACCAACTGGAGACTCTTCAGCCCAACCCAACGAGCTGGAGACTCTTCAGCCCAACCCAACCCAACCCAACTGACTGGAGACTCTTCAGCCCAACCCAACGAGCTGGAGACTCTTCAGCCCAACCCAACCCAACCAACTGGAGACTCTTCAACCCAACCCAATTCAACCAGCAGGAGACTCTTCAGCCCAACCCAACCCAGCTCAACCAACTGGAGACTCTTCAGCCCAACAGAACCCAACCAGCTCGAGACTCTTCAGCCCAACCCACCCCAGCCAACTGGAGACTCTTCAGCCCAACCCAACCCAACACAACCGACTGGAGAGTCTTCAACCCAACCCAACCCAACTCAACCAACTGGAGACTCTTCAGCCCAACCCAACCAACTGGAGACTCTTCAACCCAACCCAACCCAACCCAACCAACTGGAGACTCTTCAGCCCAACCCAACCCAACCCAACTGGAGACTCTTCAGCCCAACCCAACCCAACCCAACCAACTGGAGACTCTTCAACCCAACCCAACACAGCCAACTGGAGACTCTTCAGCCCAACCCAACCCAACCAACTGGAGACTCTTCAGCCCAACCCAACCCAACCAACTGGAGACTCTTCAGCCCAACCCAACCCAACCGACTGGAGACTCTTCAGCCCAACCCAACCCAGCTCAACCAACTGGAGACTCTTCAGCCCAACCCAACCCAACTCAACCAACTGGAGACTCTTCAGCCCAACCCAACTCAACCAACTGGAGACTCTTCAGCCCAACCCAACCCAACCCAACCAGCTGGAGACTCTTCAGCCCAACCCAACCCAACCCAACCCAACCCAACAACTGGAGACTCCTCGCGGTGCCCCTGGGAGGATCCAGGGGGGCACATCCCTCCCCCCTCCTCTGTCTCCCCACAGGTGGAACGGTTCCCACCCAGAAGAGGGGGTCAGGTGGGACTGGGGGAAGGAATCCTTCCCCGTGAGGGTGGCCAGGCCCAGGGAAGCCGTGGCCGCCCTTGGATCCTTGAAAATGTCCAAGGCCGGGTGTCCCTGACCGCGGGTCGACAGAACCGGATGAACCTCACGGTCCCTCCCACCCAAACCCCCCCCCCCCCCACGACTCCCCCTTGGCCTGGCCCTACCTTGGCCTTGATCAGCTGCTCCACGTTGGCGCCGAGGTCGTCCAGCTCCAGCTTGAGCTCGCTCTTCTCCTTCTCCAGCTTCTGCTTGACGCGCTGCAGGTTGTCCAGCTGCTCGCCCAGCTCGGCCACGCTGTCGGCCTGCTTCTTCCTCAGCGCCGCCGCCGTGGCCTCGTGCTGCAGCGTGGCCTCCTCCAGGTCCCGCCGCAGCTTCTGGAACTCGGCCTCCCGCTTCTTGCTGAGCTCCAGCTGGGCCGAGGTGGCGCCGCCGGCCTCCTCCAGCCGCTCGCTGAGCTCCTCCAGCTCCCGCGACAGCTCCGAGCGCTGCTTCTCCACCTTGGCCCGGCCCGTCCGCTCCGCCTCCAGCTCCTCCTCCAGCTCCTCGATCCGCGCCTGCGCCGTGCGGGGGAGGTGGTTGGGGAAGGGGGGTCCACCCAACCCTTCCGCTCGACCCAGCTCAGCAACTGGAGGCTCTTCGACCCAACCCGAGCAGCTTGGGACACTTCAACTCAACCCAACCAGCTGGAGACCCTTCATGTCAACCCAAACCAACCCAACCAGGTGGAGTGCCTTCAACTCAACCCAACCAGCTGGAGACCCTTCAAGTCAACCCAAACCAACCCAGGCAAATGGAGTGTCTTCAACTCAACCCAACCACCTGGAGAATCTTCATGTCAACCCAACCCAACCCAACCAAGTGGAGTGTCTTCAACTCAACCCAACCAGCTGGAGACCCTTCAAGTCAACCCAAACCAACCCAACCAAGAGGAGTGCCTTCGACTCAGCCCAACCAGCTGGAGAATCTTCACCCCAATCCAACCATCTGGAGACTCTCCAACCCAACCTGAGCAGCTTGGGACACTTCAACTCAACTCGACCCAACCAGCTGGAGACCCTTCAAGTCAACCCAACCCAACCCAACCAAGTTGAGTGTCTTCGACTCAGCCCAACCAGCTGGAGACTCTCTCACTCTTCACCCCAATCCAACCAGCTGGAGACTCTCCAACCCAACCCAAGCAGATTGGGACACTTCAACTCAACCCAACCAGCTGGAGACCCTTCAAGTCAACCCAAACCAACCCAACCAGGTGGAGTGTCTTCGACTCAGCCCAACCAGCTGGAGACTCTCTCACTCTTCACCCCGATCCAACCAGCTGGAGACTCTTCAAGTCAACCCAAACCAACCCAACCAGGTGGAGTGTCTTCAACTCAACCCAACCAGCTGGAGACCGTTCAAGTCAACCCAACCCAACCCAACCAAGTGGAGTGTCTTCAACTCAACCCGACCACTTGGAGAATCTTCACCCCGATCCAACCAGTTGGAGACTCTCCAACCCAACCCAAGCAACTTGGGACACTTCAACTCAACCCAACCAGCTGGAGACCCTTCAAGTCAACCCAACCCAACCCAACCAAGTGAAGTGTCTTCAACTCAACCCAACCAGCTGGAGACCCTTCATGTCAACCCAAACCAACCCAGCCAAGTGGAGTGTCTTCAACTCAACCCAACCAGCTGGAGACCCTTCATGTCAACCCAAACCAACCCAGACAAATGGAGTGTCTTCAACTCAACCCAACCAGCTGGAGACCCCTCAAGTCAACCCAAACCAGCCCAACCAAGTGGAATGTCTTCGACTCAGCCCGACCACCTGGAGACTCTCTGACTCTTCACCCCAATCCAACCAGCTGGAGACGCTCCAACCCAACCCAAGCAGATTGGGACACTTCAACTCAACCCAACCAGCTGGAGACCCTTCAAGTCAACCCAAACCAACCCAACCAAGTGGAGTGTCTTCGACTCAGCCCGACCACCTGGAGACTCTCTCACTCTTCACCCCGATCCAACCAGCTGGAGACTCTTCAAGTCAACCCAAACCAACCCAACCAAGCGGAGTGTCTTCAACTCAACCCAACCATCTGAAGACTCTCCGACCCAACCCAAGCGCTGAAGGTTCAACTCTTCAGCCCAACTCAAACCAACCCAACCCAACCACCTGGAGACTCCAACCCAACCACCTGGAGACTCCAACCCAAGCACGTGGAGACTCCAACCCAACCACGTGGAGAATCTTCACCCCAATCCAACCACCTGGAGACTCCAACCCAACCACCTGGAGACTCCAACCCAACCACCTGGAGACTCCAACCCAACCATCTGGAGACTCTCCAACCCAACCCAAGCACTGAAGGTTCAGCTCTTCAGCCCAACTCAAACCAATCCCAACCCAACCACCTGGAGACTCCAACCCAACCACCTGGAGACTCCAACCCAACCACCCGGAGACTCCAACCCAACCACCCGGAGACTCCAACCCAACCACCCGGAGACTCCAACCCAACCACCCGGAGACTCCAACCCAACCATCTGGAGACTCCAACCCAACCACCCGGAGACTCCAACCCAACCACCCGGAGACTCCCCAGCCCCGCCCAAGCAGCCACAGCCCCAACCCCTCACCTGCAGCTCCTTCAGCTTCTTCTGGAGCTGCAGGGCCAGGGCCTGCTCGTCCTCGATCCTGCTGTTCTGCTGGTGGATCTCAAACTCCTTCCTGCAGAGGAAAGAGGCGGGTGCTGAGGGTCCCACCTCCGCCCCCGGGCGGGTTGTACCCGGGATGGGGGACCAGCCTCACTTCTTTAGCTTCTCCTCCAGCTGCTGCTTGTCGTTCTCCAGGTCCATGATGTTCTCCTGGGTCAGCTTCAGGTCACCCTCCAGCTTCCTCTTGGCCCGTTCCAGGTCCATCCGGATCTTCTTCTCCTGCTCCAGGGAGCCTTCCAGCTGTGTGGGGACACGGAAACGGGGAGAAACCTCAGGTTTTTCATCATTTCTGCCCCAGAAAGCTCCTCGGCGGGTCCAGGGGGTGGGACCGGTCGCGCTCACGTCGTCCACTTGCTGTTCCAGCTTGACTTTGCCCTTGGTCAAGGTGTTGACTTTGTCTTCCTCGGCCTGCAGGTCGTCCAGGGTCTGCTGGTGGGACTCCTGCAGGGCCTTCTTCTCCTTGGTCAGCTTGGCGATGGTCTCGTCCAGCCCCGCCATCTCCTCCGTCAGGTTCTTCACCTGTGGGAGCAGCATCCGGTCTCCGGCGCGGTGCCAGGAGCGGGTTCACCTCGGCCAACGGGGCCACTCCAATGCAGAGAACCCAAAACGTGTTGGGTCTTCTTGATAAACCCCACCCAACCAGCCTTGGGGTCTTCTCAGTCCGATCCTACCTTCCTTGGGTCTCCTCAACCCAACCCAACCAGATTTGGGTCTTCCCAACCCAACCAGCCTTGGGTCTTGTCAACTCGATCCAACCTTCCTTGGGTCTCCTCAACCCAACCCAACCCAACCAGCCTTGGGTCTCCTCAATGCAAACCAACCAGATTTGGGTCTTCCCAACCCAACCAACCTTGGGTCTCTTCAACCCAACCCAACCAGTCTTGGATCTCCTCAATACAAACCAACCAGATTTGGGTCTTCCCAACCCAACCGGCCTTGGGTCTCCTCAACCCAACCCAACCCAACCAGATTTGGGTCTTCCCAACCCAACCCGCCTTGGGTCTCCTCAATGCAAACCAACCAGATTTGGGTCTCCTCAATACAAATCAACCAGAACTTGGTCTTCCCAACCCACCCAGCCTTTGGTCTCCTCAACCCAACCCAACTGGCCTTGGGTCTCCTCAATACAAACCAACCAGATTTGGGTCTTCCCAACCCAACCAGCCTTTGGTGTCCTCAACCCAACCCAACCCATCCCACCCAGCCTTGGGTTTCCTCAACCCAACCCAAACAGATTTGGGTCTTCCCAATCCACCCAACCTTGGGTCTCCTCAACCCAACCCAACCAGATTTGGGTCTCCTCAACCCAACCCAACCAGATTTGGGTCTTCCCAACCCACCCAGCCTTGGGTCTCCTCAACCCACCCCAACCCAGCCAAGTCAACTCAAGTCCCCTCCCCTCGAGGCCGAGGCCCCCTCCCTGCCCTCACCTTGTTCTCGGTGGCGTGTTTCTCCTTCTCCACCTTGGCCAGGGTCAGCTCCAGGTCGTCGATGTCCTTCTTCAGCTCGGAGCACTCGTCCTCCAGCTTCCTCTTCTTGGCCGTCAGCTCGGCGTTCATCTCCTCCTCGTCCTCCAGCCTCTCCGTCAGCTCCTTCACCTTGGCCTCCAGCTGGATCTTGTTCTTGATCAGCTGGTCGCAGCGCTCCTCGGCGTCGTTCAGGTTGTCCTGCTCCTGTGGGAGGGGTGGCGGGCGACAAGGGGTGGCTCTGAGGGGGGTCCTGGGGGCGGTGGCACCCCTGGGATGTGGTTTTGGAGGGGGGGTCGTCCCACTCACGGCCTGCACTTGGAGCTGAAGGTCGTTCTTCTCCTGCAGCATGGACACCATCTTCTCCTCCAGCTCCTTCCGCCGCGACTCCGACTTCTCCAGGGCCTCCTTCAGCCGCCCGTACTCCTCCTTCATGTTCTGCGCCGGGAGACCCGCGGAGAGTCCAACCAACCATCCATGGCCCACCCACCCTGGTCATCCCGCCCCGCCCTGCCCTCCCTCTCCCACCTGCATCTCCTTCTCCGTCTCGGCGCTCTTCAGCAGGGGTTTGATCTTGAAGTAGAGCTTCATCCACGGCCAGTTCTTCACCCCCATGAAGGCCCGCAGGTTCCACTGGATCACCAGCAGCGCGTCCCTGCGGGGAGGGGGAGAGCAGGGAGGGGGACGTGGGTGCCACCACGGGTGACCCGCCCGGCGAGGAGAAGCCCCCCCCCTGGTCCCGCCCGGCTCACCCACCGGCGCTCGACGATCTTCTTGAACTCGAGGCGCATGAGCTGCCCCCGCGCCCGCGCCTGGATGCGGGTGATGATGCGGGACAGGCGCTCGTCCCGCATCTCCTCCAGCTGCCCCAGCAGCCCCGCCTTGAAGAACACCTGGGAGGGGGGGGGAAGGAGGTCGGGGAGAGGGCGGCGGGACGGCGGGGTCGGCGGCGGCGCATCGGGGGTGGGGTGGGGGGAACGGGGGGGACGGAGAGCACGCGGCCTCAAATGGGGTGGGTGGGAGGGACAGATGGACAGGGGGATGGGCAGGTGGGCAGGGGGATGGACAGGTGGACAGGGGGATGGACAGATGGACAGGGGGATGGACAGATGGGTAGGGGGATGGACAGATGGGTAGGGGGATGGACAGATGGGCAGGGGGATGGGCAGATGGGCAGGGGGATGGACAGATGGGCAGGGGGATGGGCAGATGGGTAGGGGGATGGACAGATGGACAGGGGGATGGGCAGATGGACAGGGGGATGGGCAGATGGACACGTGGATGGGCAGATGGACAGGGGGATGGACAGATGGACGGGGGGATGGGCAGATGGACAGGGGGATGGACAGATGGACAGGGGGATGGACAGATGGACAGGGGGATGGGCAGATGGACAGGGGGATGGACAGATGGACAGGGGATGGGCAGATGGGCAGGGGGATGGACAGAAGGACAGGGGGATGGAGAGATGGACAGGGGGATGGAGAGATGGACAGGGGGATGGACAGATGGACAGGGGGATGGGCAGATGGACACGTGGATGGACAGATGGACGGGGGGATGGACAGATGGGTGGGGGGATGGGCAGATGGACACATGGATGGGCAGATGGACAGGGGGATGGGTAGATGGACATGTGATGGACAGATGGACATGCGGGTGGGCAGATGGACAGGGGGAGGGACAGATGGGCAGGGGGATGGACAGAGGGACAGGGCATGGACAGAAGGACATGTGGATGGGCAGATGGACAGGGGGAGGGACAGATGGGCAGATGGACAGGGGGATGGGCAGATGGACAGGGGGATGGACAGATGGACATGTGGATGGACAGATGGACAGGGGGATGGACAGATGGACAGGTGGATGGACAGAGGGACACGTGGATGGGCAGATGGACGGGGGATGGGCAGATGGACAGGGGGATGAACAGATGGACAGGGGGATGGGCAGATGGACAGGGGGATGGACAGATGGACAGGGGGATGGACAGATGGACAGGGGGATGGGCAGATGGACAGGGGGATGGAGAGATGGACGGGGGGATAGATGGACACATGGATGGAGAGATGGACACGTGGATGGGCAGATGGACATGTGGATGGACAGATGGACACGTGGAGGGGCAGATGGGCAGGGGGATGGACAGATGGACATGTGGATGGACAGGAGGACACGGGGATGGACAGAAGGACAGGGGGATGGACAGATGGACAGGGGGATGGACAGGTGGACAGGGGGATGGGCAGATGGACAGGGGGATGGGCAGGTGGACAGGGGGATGGACAGATGGACAGGGGGATGGGCAGATGGGCAGGGGGATGGACAGATGGACACGTGGATGGACAGATGGACATGTGGATGGACAGATGGACATGTGGATGAACAGGAGGACACGGGGATGGACAGAAGGACAGGGGGATGGACAGATGGGCAGGGGGATGGACAGATGGACAGGGGGATGGACAGATGGACACGTGGATGGACAGGTGGACAGGGGGATGGGTAGATGGACAGGGGGATGGACAGATGGACATGTGGATGGACAGATGGACACGTGGAGGGGCAGATGGGCAGGGGGATGGACAGATGGACATGTGGATGGACAGGAGGACACGGGGATGGACAGAAGGACAGGGGGATGGACAGATGGACACGTGGATGGACAGGTGGACAGGGGGATGGGCAGATGGACAGGGGGATGGGCAGGTGGGCAGGGGGATGGACAGGTGGACAGGGGGATGGACAGATGGACAGGGGGATGGGCAGATGGGCAGGGGGATGGACAGATGGACAGGGGGATGGGCAGATGGACAGGGGGATGGACAGATGGACACGTGGATGGACAGATGGACATGTGGATGGACAGGAGGACACGGGGATGGACAGAAGGACAGGGGGATGGACAGATGGGCAGGGGGATGGACAGATGGACAGGGGGATGGGCAGATGGGCAGGGGGATGGAGAGATGGACACGTGGAGGGGCAGATGGACAGGGGGATGGGCAGAGGGACATGTGGATGGACAGAAGGACAGGGGGATGGAGAGATGGGTATGTGGATGGACAGATGGACAGGGGGATGGACAGAAGGACACGTGGATGGACAGATGGACAGGGGGATGGGCAGAGGGACACGTGGATGGACAGATGGGCAGGGGGATGGGCAGATGGACACGTGGATGGGCAGATGGACACGTGGATGGACAGATGGACACGTGGATGGACAGATGGACAGGGGGATGGACAGATGGACAGGTGGATGGGCAGATGGGCAGGGGGATGGACGGATGGACAGGGGGATGGACAGATGGACACGTGGATGGGCAGATGGACACGTGGATGGGCAGATGGACACGTGGATGGACAGATGGACACGTGGATGGACAGATGGACACGTGGATGGGCAGATGGACACGCGGATGGACAGATGGACATGCGGATGGACAGATGGACATGTGGATGGACAGATGGACAGGGGGATGGTCAGATGGACACGCGGATGGACAGATGGACACGCGGATGGACAGATGGGCAGGGGAGTGGTCTGACGGTGAGCTCCACGTCGCCTCGTGGGCGGCGGCACCGTTGGCAACGGGGGCCCTGCGGCCTCACCTTGGTGTGCCCGAACTTGTACTGGTTGTGGTCGATGTCGATGGAGCCCAGGAGCTTCTCGGCGCCCTTGCGGCTGTCGATGAACTGCCCCTCGGGGATGGCCGCGGGGTTCAGGATGCGGTACCTGGCGGCAGAGGGGACACGACCCCCCTCAATCAGCCCCGGGAGGGTTACGCCCCCCGCCCCAGGCCCCCCGCCCCGCGCCCACCGCCCCGTGCCCACCGCTGGCGGAAGTCCCCGTAGAGGATGCGGTTGGGGAAGCCCTTGCGGCAGATGCGGATCCCCTCCAGGACGCCGTTGCAGCGGAGCTGGTGCATCACCAGGGCGTTGTCCATCACGCCTGGGGGAAGGGACGCAGGTTGGGGTGGGGTCAACCACGAGCCACGCCCACCCTCCCACCCCCCCCTTTTCCCGCCCCCCCCCCGCCCTCTTGCTCACCCGGCTGCTTCCGCTCGTTGGGGACGAGGCAGCGCACGAAGTGGGGGTGGGTGGTCTTGAGGTTGGCCATCAGCTTGTTGAGGTTCTCCTGGGGGAGGAAGAGAAGGGGTTGGCCGAAGGGGAGAGCAGGGGAGGGGCCGGGGGCGGAGGGAGGGCGGGACCCCCCCTCCGCCTCGCGGTGGACGCGCCGCGCGAGTCCCTCACCCGGTGCAGGGCCGAGACCGTCTGGAAGGAGGAACCTTTCTTCTTGGCTCCTTTGCCCTTCCCGCCGTCGCCACCTGAGGAGAAGATGGACGGGGTGAGGCGGGAACGAAGGCAACTCTAGCGGGCAGCCGCCTTCCCCACCCACCCTTCACCCACCGGAGTCCGCCCCGGCGTAGTTGGAGAAGAGGCTGGCCAAGAGCTTGAGGGCGGATTTCTGGTAGAGCCCCACCACCGTCTCGTTGAGGGGGTCCTTGTTCTTCTCCAGCCAGCCCAGGATGTTGTAGTCCACGGTGCCGGCGTAGTGGACGAGCGAGAAGTGGGCCTCGGCCTTGCCCTTGACGTTGCGCGGCTTCCCGAAGTTGGCCGACTTGCCCAGGTGGTTGTCGTAGAGCTTGGCCTTGAAGGTCATGTCCGAGGCCTTGGGGAACATGCACTCCTCCTCCAGGATGGACATGATCCCCATGGGCTGGGGGGGGAGGAGGAGACGGCGTCGGCCACGGAGGACACCCAAGGGCCGCCCCAAAGTCGCTTGTTGGGTCCCTAACGGGCTCCAAGTGGACGGGCCCTCCTCCGTCGGCGCCCGGAGGCCCCCGGTGAGGGCGGTACCTTCTCGATGAGGTCGATGCAGGCCTGGAGGTCCATGCCGAAGTCGATGAACTCCCACTCGATCCCCTCCTTCTTGTACTCCTCCTGCTCCAGCACGAACATGTGGTGGTTGAAGAACTGCTGCAGCTTCTCGTTGGTGAAGTTGATGCAGAGCTGCTCGAAGCTGTTGAACTGGGGGAGGAGAGACGGGGGCAGATGACGGGATCGGCGCGGTCAACTCAACCCCCAACGGGGTCAGTGGGGTGAACCTGACACCCAATGGGGTGAGCGGGGTCAACTCAATCCCCAACGGGGTCAGCGGGGTGAACCTGACACCCAATGGGGTCAGCGGGGTGAACCTGACACCCAGTGGGGTGAGCGGGGTCAACAGGGTGAACCTGACACCCAGTGGGGTGAGCGGGGTCAACAGGGTGAACCTGACACCCAGTGGGGTGAGCGGGGTCAACGGGGTGAACCTGAGACCCAGTGGGGTGAGCGGGGTCAACTCAATCCTCAACAGGGTCAATGGGGTGAACCTGACACCCAATGGGGTGAGCGGGGTCAACTCAACCCCCAACGGGGTCAGCGGGGTGAACCTGAGACCCAGTGGGGTGAGTGGGGTCA
>NW_026138362.1:47500-52686 GCF_025592945.1 Manacus candei
CACCCTACAGACCCCACCCCATAGACACTGACTGCACCCTATAGACCCCACCCCATAGATACTGACTGCACCCCATAGACACTGACTGCACCCTACAGTCCCCACCCCATAGATACTGACTGCACCCCATAGACCCCACCCCATAGATACTGACTGCACCCTACAGACCCCACCCCATAGATACTGACTGCACCCCATAGACCCCACCCCATAGATACTGACTGCACCCTACAGACCCCACCCCATAGATACTGACTGCACCCCATAGACCCCACCCCATAGATACTGACTGCACCCCATAGACCCCACCCCATAGATACTGACTGCACCCTACAGTCCCCACCCCATAGATACTGACTGCACCCCATAGACCCCACCCCATAGATACTGACTGCACCCCATAGACCCCACCCCATAGATACTGACTGCACCCTACAGACCCCACCCCATAGATACTGACTGCACCCCATAGACCCCACCCCATAGATACTGACTGCACCCTACAGACCCCACCCCATAGATACTGACTGCACCCCATAGACCCCACCCCATAGATACTGACTGCACCCCATAGACCCCACCCCATAGATACTGACTGCACCCCATAGACCCCACCCCATAGATACTGACTGCACCCTACAGACCCCACCCCATAGATACTGACTGCACCCCACAGACCCCACCCCATAGATACTGACTGCACCCCACAGACCCCACCCCATAGATACCGACTGCACCCCATAGACACTGACTGCACCCTACAGTCCCCACCCCATAGATACTGACTGCACCCCATAGACCCCACCCCATAGATACTGACTGCACCCCATAGACCCCACCCCATAGATACTGACTGCACCCTACAGACCCCACCCCATAGATACTGACTGCACCCCATAGACACTGACTGCACCCTACAGTCCCCACCCCATAGATACTGACTGCACCCTACAGACCCCACCCCATAGATACTGACTGTGCCCTACAGACCCCACCCCATAGATACTGACTGCACCCTACAGACCCCACCCCATAGATACTGACTGCACCCTACAGTCCCCACCCCATAGATACTGACTGTGCCCTATAGACACTGACTGCACCCCATAAACCCCACCCCATAGATACTGACCCCACCCTACAGACCCCACCCCATAGATACTGACTGCACCCCACAGACCCCACCCCATAGATACTGACTGCACCCCATAGACCCCACCCCATAGATACTGACTGCACCCTATAGACACTGACCCCACCCCATAGATACTGACTGCACCCTATAGACCCCACCCCATAGATACTGACTGCACCCTATTAACTCCACCCCATAGATACTGACTGCACCCCATAGACACTGACCCCATAGATACTGACTGCACCCCATAGACCCCACCCCATAGATACTGACTGCACCCCACAGACCCCACCCCATAGATACTGACTGCACCCTACAGACCCCACCCCATAGATACTGACTGCACCCTACAGACCCCACCCCATAGATACTGACTGCACCCCATAGACCCCACCCCATAGATACTGACTGCACCCTACAGACCCCACCCCATAGATACTGACTGCACCCCACAGACCCCACCCCATAGATACTGACTGCACCCCATAGACACTGACCCCATAGATACTGACTGCACCCCATAGACCCCACCCCATAGATACTGACTGCACCCCATAGACCCCACCCCATAGATACTGACTGCACCCCACAGACCCCACCCCATAGATACTGACTGCACCCTATAGACACTGACCCCATAGTTTCCCCTCCATAGACTCCACACAAAGCCCCCACCCCACAGACACAAACCCCACCCCACAGGCCCCACCCCACAGGCCCCACCCCACAAGCCCCGCCCCTCAAGCCCCGCCCCTCAAGCCCCGCCCCACAAGCCCCGTGGCCCCTCACAGGTCTCGATGTCGGCCGACGCCAACTTCCCGGTGGCCCCGAAGTGGATCCGGATGAATTTCCCCTGGGAGGGCGAAGGGGGGGGGTGAGTGGGGCAGAGACCCCGCCCCACAGACCCCAGCCCACCCCATAGACCCCGCCCACGGATCCCCCAAAGACCCCGCCCACAGATCCCCACAGACCCCGCCCACCGGACCCTTCCTTGTGAGTTCTTCCCACAGGCCCCACCCCACAGACACTGCACCCCATAGACACTGACTGCACCCTATAGACCTTCCATTGACCCCACCCCATAGACACTGACCCCACCCCACAGACACTGACCCCACCCCATAGACACTGACTGCACCCCATAGACACTGACTGCACCCTATAGACCTTTCATAGACCCCACCCCACAGACACTGACCCCACCCCATAGACACTGACTGCACCCCATAGACACTGACTGCACCCTATAGACCTTTCATAGACCCCACCCCATAGACACTGACCCCACCCCATAGACACTGACCCCACCCCATAGACCTCCCATAGACCCCACCCCACAGACACTGACTGCACCCCATAGACACTGACCCCACCCCATAGACACTGACTGCACCCTATAGACCTTCCATTGACCCCACCCCATAGACACTGACCCCACCCCATAGACACTGACTGCACCCCATAGACAATGACCCCTCCCCATAGACACTGACCCCACCCCATAGACACTGACCCCACCCCATAGACCTCCCATAGACCCCACCCCACAGACACTGACTGCACCCCATAGACACTGACCCCACCCCATAGACACTGACTGCACCCTATAGACCTTCCATTGACCCCACCCCATAGACACTGTCCCCACCCCATAGACACTGACTGCACCCCATAGACAATGACCCCTCCCCATAGACACTGACTGCACCCTATAGAACTCCCATAGACCCCACCCCACAGACACTGACTGCACCCCACAGACACTGACCCCACCCCATAGACACTGACCCCACCCCACAGACCTCCCACAGGCCTCACCCCACAGACAATGACCCCACCCCATAGACACTGACTGCACCCCATAGACACTGACCCCACCCTATAGACCTCCCATAGACCCCACCCCACAGACACTGACCCCACCCCATAGACACTGACCCCACCCTATAGACACTGACCCCACCCCATAGACAATGACCCTACCCCACAGACCTCCCATAGGCCCCACCCCATAGACACTGACCCCACCCCATAGACACTGACCCCACCCCATAGAACTCCCATAGGCCCCACCCCATAGACACTGACCCCACCCCACAGACACTGACCCCACCCCACAGACACTGACTGCACCCCATAGACACTGACTGCACCCTATAGACCTTTCATAGACCCCACCCCATAGACACTGACCCCACCCCACAGACACTGACCCCACCCCTATAGACCTCCCATAGACCCCACCCCACAGACACTGACCCCACCCCATAGACCTCCCATAGACCCCACCCCACAGACACTGACCCCACCCCACAGACCCCACCCCATAGTTTCCCCTCCATAGACCCCACACAAAGCCCCCACCCCTCAAGCCCCACCCCCCAAGCCCCACCCCCCCAAGCCCCACCCCTCAAGCCCCACCCCCCCTAAGCCCCGCCCCCCGAGCCCCGCCCCGCTCACGAATCGGGAGGAGTTGTCGTTCCGGACGGTCTTGGCGTTGCCGAAGGCCTCGAGCGCGGGGTTGGCCTGGATGATCTGGTCCTCCAGGGTGCCCTGGGGGGGGGTTTGGGGGGGTCACTCCGGGGGTCTGGGGGCACCAAGGGGAGGGGTCTGCGGGCGGGGGGGCGTGGCCAGAGCCCCGCCCCTCACCTTGTTGGCGTTGGCCGCCTCCTTCTTGCGGTCGCCGATGGCGGCGATGCTGGCGAAGTACTGGATGACCCTCTTGGTGTTCACCGTCTTGCCCGCCCCCGACTCGCCCCTGGGGGGCAACGGGGTCAAGGGGGGTCAAGGGGGGGTCAGGAGGGGTCAAGGGGGGTCGCCGGGGGGGGCGGGGACTCACGTGATGAGGATGGACTGGTTCTCACGGTCTGCGGGGGGACAGAGGGGATTTGGGGTCAGAGGGGGGGTTGGGGGTCTTCAAACCACCCCCCCCTCCAGGTGAGGGACAGGCCAGGTGGGACCAAGGTGGGGAGGTGTTGGGGGTCTCCAACGCTCCAGGTGAGCAGCAGGGGGGGAACAAGACGGGGGGAGATGTTGGGGGTCTTGGGGGGTCTCTCACCCCTCCAGGTGAGCAGCAGGGGGGAACAAGGTGGGGGGAGATGTTTGGGGTCTTTGGGGTTCTCCAACCCTCCAGGTGAGCACCAGGTGGGGCTGGGGGAGGTGTTTGGGGTTTTGGGGTTCTCTCCCCTCCCAGGTGAGCACCAGGTGGGACCAATTTGGGGGGAGATGTTGGGGTCTTGGGGTGGGGGTGTTGGTGGTCTCCAACTGCCCAGGTGAGCAACCGGTGGGACCAAGGTGGGGGGAGATGTTGGGGGTCTTGGGGGTCTCCGACCCTCCAGGTGAGCACCAGGTGGGACTGGGGGAGATGTTGGGGGTCTTGGGGGGTCTCCAACCCTCCAAGTGAGCAGCAGGTGGCACCAAGGTGAGATTTTGGGGGTCTTGGGGGGTCTCCAACCCCCCAGGTGAGCACCAGGTGGTACCAAAGTGGGGAGATTTTGGGGGTCTTGGGGGGTCTCCAACCCTCCAGGTGAGCACCGGGTGGGGCTGGGGGAGATGTTGGGAGGTCTTCAGGTAGGGTTGGGGTTCTCCCCCCTCCCAGGTGAGTACCAGGTGGTACCAAGGTGAGATTTTGGGGGTCTCAGGGGGTCTCCAACCCCCCAGGTGAGCACCAGGTGGGACCAAGTTGGGGGGAGATGTTGGGGGTCTTTGGGTGGGGGTGTTGGTGGTCTCCAACTCCCCAGGTGAGCACCAGGTGGGACTGGGGGAGGTTTTGGGGGTCTTGAGGGGAGGAGCAGGTGAATTTGGGCAGGGTGTTTGGGGTTTTGGGGTTCTCCAACCCCCCAGGTGAGCACCAGGTGGGACCAAGGTGAGATGTTGGGGGTCTTGGGGGTCTCCAACCCTCCAGGTGAGCACCAGGTGGTACCAAAGTGGGGAGATGTTTGGAGTTTTGGGGTTCTCCAACCCCCCAGGTGAGCACCAGGTGGCACCAAGGTGAGATTTTGGGGGTCTTGGGGGTCTCCAACCCCCCAGGTGAGCACCAGGTGGCACC